>NC_057714.1:9246664-9259779 GCF_004010195.1 Chiloscyllium plagiosum | reverse complement strand
AGCAGAGCGGGGATAGACAGAGGGCAGGAGGCCTGAGCAGAGCGGGGACAGACAGAGGGCAGGAGGCCTGAGCAGAGCGGGGATAGACAGAGGGCAGGACGCCTGAGCAGAGCAGGGATGGATAGTGGGCAGGTGGCCTGAGCAGAGTGGGGACGGACAGAGGGCAGGAGGCCTGAGCAGAGTGGGGACAGACAGAGGGCAGGAGGCCTGAGCAGAGCAGGGACAGACAGAGGGCAGGAGGCCTGAGCAGAACGGGGACAGACAGAGGGCAGGAGGCCTGAACAGAGTGGGGACGGACAGCCGGCAGGAGGCCTGGGCAGAACGGGGACAGACAGAGGGCAGGAGGCCTGAGCAGAGTAGGGACAGAAAGAGGGCAGGAGGCCCAAGCAGAGTTGGGACGGACAGAGGGCAGGAGGCCCAAGCAGAGTTTGGACGGACAGAGGGCAGGAGGCCAGAGCAGAGTTGGGATGGACAGAGGGCAGGAGGCCAGAGCGGAGCGGGATGTCTATTGGACTGGGAACTGTTGCAGTGGCCATCGACTTGCAAGCCTGGTCGGACCATGGGTGGAAGCCCCCGCACTGATCTACTACAGGCCTTTTAGGGAAAGACTATAATGCTTCTCTTTTTAGCTTTATTTTCATTTTTTTCTAACTAATACTATGAACAACTGTATGATATGTGACTTTTTTTCCCTTGCTTTTTCCATCTATTTCTCTATTTCAAATCTAAGATCTGCACCTAGGTACTTTGTACCTAAGATAGTGCCATATGTGGTGACATTGTACTCCTGTACTTGTGTACATGAGTATACATGACAATTAAGGATCTTCTAGTTCTAATTCTAATTCTTAGTAGGCTTTCAGTCCATGGGGTCCACCATACAATGAGATCTTGATTGATCTGATAATCCACAACTCAACTTTCCTGCATTTTCCACGTAATCCATGACTTGCTTATTGATTAAAACACTGTCTGTCTCAACCTTGAATATGGTTAATAATGTTCTGCAATGAAAAATTCCACAGATTCGCAACACTCTAAGAGAAGACCTTCCTCCTCATCTTTGTCTTAAATGGGAGATTCCCTCATTATTGAACTATGTCCCCAGTTCTGAGACTCCCAGAACAAACTTCTCCCAGCACCCACCCTCCGGAGGCAAACCCCATTAAAAAAATGTAATCAATGAATTGGAATACACTGGGCATATTAGAGCTCCATTTTGAGGTGGACTACTGTATGTCATTCACAAGACTGAATTATTTTCCCTTGGGGCTGTCAGGTCCCCTCAGAATTTTAAACATTTTCAAAAAATCCCCTCTCACCCTTGTGCATACATGCAACTTATTCAACATTTTCTCACAAGGTAAACTCCTTCATTGCAGGAAGTGGCTGAGTGAACCTTCTCTGAATTGCTTCGAATATAAATATATACTCTTTTAAGCATGGAATCCAAAATTGTCTACTCAGGGTGCAGTCTCAACAATGCCTTATAGAAGTTCAGAGAATTGGTTACTGCACAGAAGGAGTCGAGGATGGGGTGCTGGAAAAGCACAGCAGGTCAGGCAGCATCCACTTTATCAGGCAGTGTGTTCTGGATCTCAGTCACTCAATCAGCGATAAAAGTTTTCCTCAAGTCACTGCTTAAATCTGTGCCCTGTTGTTATTGATCCCTCACTAATGGGATAGAGTTTCCCTATCTAATCTGTCTAGACTCCTGATGTTGAATACCCCTATCAAAACTCCTCTACTGCAAGGGAAGCAGTTCACCATCCTCAACACTGTTTACACATTCCCCCCAATATCACCACATGTAGTTTCTGGAAATGCTTTACTGTGTTTCTAAGGTGACATGGTAATCAAGTTCGCCTCACAAATGAAAGATCCCTGATGTAAAACTGGGCAGAAACGAACGTGGTCCAATCTCCCAATCTATCTTCATGATTGGAGTTTTTCATTCCTGCAACCATTCTCGTCAATCTTTTCCTCACTCTCTCCTGACCCATCAGGGATATCCATGCTCTCCAGCATTACAGTATTATCCAAAATCCATACTGCCATTCTTCCCCTACCCTATCCCACATTCTTCCCATTCCTATCCTTCCTGCACACCTTGTATCCAGGAATATGTAACAACCAATTTAACAACAATTTCACATAAATCTATTATTTATTATTTAACAACAATTCTTATTTGAGCTAGGCCACAACATATTTTCAAATGGCAATTTGCCTATAAATCGCCACCCTTATTCACCACATTCCACACGTTCAGATACTTGTACTATAACTCTAGGTAGAACTAAATACTTCCTCCTTCCATCTAACAATGTGGTATTTGCTAATCTAGTGTTTTTGGTTTTTCCCATTATTCTGCATACCTTGGTGTACCCCTCTGATATTACCTTCTGATTCCCATACTGCTGCCAAGTTAGTTTAAACCTTCCCCCCCCCAATAACACGAGTGACTCATCCCAGCTGTCCCAGCTCTCCCAACTGTCCAGCATGTACAAGTCCAATCTCCCCTCGAACCAGTTCCAAAAGTGCCAAAAATATACAGCCCACCTTCCTGTACCATCTCTCCAGCCATCTATTCTGTCCTTCTATTTCTGAATGCATTTGCTCGTGGTACCAGGAGCAATCTGGAGATTACTACTTTTGGGATGCTGCTTAATAATATCCTACCTAATATATGGGTGGCATGGTGGCTCAGTGGTCAGCACTGCTGCCTCATAGCGCTAGGGACCCTGGTTCGATTCCAGACTTGGGCGACTGTCTGTGCGGAGTTTGCATGTTCCACGTCTGCGTGGGTTTCCTCCGGGTGCTCCGATTTCCTCCCACAGTTCACAGATGTGCAGGAGAGGTGAATTGGCCATGCTAAATTGCCCATAGTATTAGGTGCATTGGTCAGAGGGAAATCAATCTGGGTGTATTACTCTTCAGAGAGTCAGTGTGGACTGCTTCAGCTGAAGGGCCTGTTTCCACACTGTAGGGAATCTAATCTATCTGTTCCCTAAATTCTGACTGCAGGACCAAACCTCTCTTGCTCACTTTGTTGTTGGTACTCATTTGAACAGCGACAACTTGCTTTTCATGTTCCTTCCTCAGGGTGTTCTGCAGCCATTCAGCAACATCTACAAGAGCAGGATTCAGGTCTGCATTCATAGAAACCTCTGTCTGCTCTGATGCTATTGAATGGCTGAGCATGATTGCTGTTCCAGCCTTCTTCCTGCCCTCCTGAGCCACTGAACCACCCACTGCTCAGATGAACCAACACTTTCATGAATATCCAAAACTGAATTTGACTAACATAGGAATCAAAGATTATGAGGGGTGGGTAGGAATTTTGCGTTGAGGCTACAATCAGATTAGCCATGATGTTATTGAGTAGCAGAGCAGACTGAAAAGCTGCATAGCCTACCTAAGCTGCTCATTTGTATGATCCGAGAGAGTGAGATGCGTTCAGCAGACTCCTGCACTGTCTGGCTATTTCCCTTTGACCATCTGGTGGTCACCCATTCTGTATATACTCTTAAGCTGTGAGGTGATGACATCTATGAATATGCTATTGATGAAGCTCATGGATTCACTGCAATGATGTTGTAACATGACTTCTCTACTATTTATTTCACCTCCTTTTAAATCAAGAATAATATTCAATTTCCCTTCCCAATTACTGACAGTTTGTGCACACATACTTTTTGCGATTCATGTACTAAAACATCCAGATTCTTCCATACTAAGCAGTCTGTTGTCTCTCATCATGTAAGTAATATTCTGCTTTTAGGTGTATTAATTTTACCAATCTACACCCCTTTTCAAACTCTTTGTATCCTACTCATAACTTGGTTTCCTACCTATCTTTGTATCATCAGCAAATTTGGCTACAATACAGCCAGCCTCTTCATTCAAATCATTTATATACTGTACATCATAAAAGCCTAAGGTCCAGCACTGCAGGGAACACTGTGGCCGTTCACTAATTATCGTTCACCAAACTGCAAAGGACCCAACTATCCTGACTGTCTGTTTCCTGTTAGTTACTTCCAGCCACACAAATATGTCACCTCAAACGAACTTCCTAACTTCTGCAATGGCCTTTTATATACAAACATAAAATGTAGGAACAGAAGTAGGCCATTCAGCCCATTGAGTCTGCTTCATAATTCAATAAAATCATGGCTTATCTGATAAGCTACAACTCCACTTTCCTGCCTTATCTCCATAACCTTTGATTCTCGTACTGATTAAAAATCTGTCTATCTCAGCCTTGAATATAGCAAATGACCTAGCCTCAATAGCCCTCTGTGGTAAAGAAATCCTCAGATCCCATACCCTCTAAGAAAAGAAATTCCTCCACATCTCTGTCTTAAATGTGTGACCTCTTAACCCAAGATTATATCCTCTTGGACAAGGGGAAACAACTTCTCCACATTTACCCTGCCAAGTTCCCTCAGAATATTGTATGTTTCAATAAGATCCAATGATTAGAGGCTCAATCTACTCTACCTCTCTTAATAAGACAGTCCGTCCATACCTGGAATCAACCAAGTGGACCTGCTCTCGATTGCCTCCAATGCCAGTATCTTTCCTTAGGTAAGGGACCAAACCTGTTCACAGCATTCCAGTTATGATGTAACAAGTACCTTATTTAGTTTTAACAAAAACTCCCTCCTTTTCTACTCCATTCTCTTTGAAATAAAGGCCAACGCTCCATTTGGTTTCCCTATTACCCACTGAACCTGGAAAAATCATTTTGAGATTCATGGACGAAGGTTCCCAAATCTCCCTATTCTGTAGTTTTCTGCATTTTCTCCATTTAAATCATACTCAGCTCCTCTATTCTTCCTGCCAATGTGAATAACCTCAAATGTTCCCAGATATCTCTTCCTTCCACCATTAAATTCTAAACCCTTTATACAGTTCTAACTGTAAAAACCTCACCAGTGGGTTCAGATGTAGTCCCAACAGGGAGTTAGTTAATCTTCCCTGCAGTCCTTGCTCTCATCCTGGGTTGCAAGAAACTCGAGTACATTGACCAATTTGCAAAGGTTTATTCTGATCAACTACTACCTTCCAGATTCTTTTATCTGACTCACTTGTGGTAACATCCTGCTGTGCCTAATCACAGAACAAATTTATGGTACCTAACCAAAGGAAGTGGGACTATCTCTTGGTAATATAATGTTCAGGTAACCTTTTGCTAGCTTGAAGCATTGGAATGTTCGATGCTCAGACTCTACCTCATCAGCTTGAATGGCAGACATTTACTGTAGATGTGGTTGCCACATTTCACACTGATGTCTACCACATCCTGTGTACTACAGCAGCAATACATCACCTGTCCTACCAACTTTATTGTATTTAATATAACTAATTAGCTTTCTAGTTTAGAAATTTCACTCAACTATTATCATAAATTCAGCTCAATACTTTCATCTCAATAACAGTCGAGACAACTGCATGTGTTTTAAAGGCATGCTATCTTAAAAATCTATCAAACAATCACCAGACTGCTCACTAATTAAAGCCTTGAATGGTCTCCAGTTTCTCAAGGCTATAAATAACATAAGTAGCAGCATTTCCCTTATCTCCAACAAATTTCCCCACTTTCACTAAATAGCAGGTATATCTCGTTGCATACAGGACTCATCACACACTGCACTCCCACTTGTTTCAACTCATATTGCCATATTCCAAAGCAACCTCAAGCAAAATAAAGATGCAAAGATCACTGGCAATCTTGGATTGCTCTGTGCCCTAAGGTACCAGAACTCCAGAGCTGAAAGGCAAGAGGCTACAGTTTCTGAATCTTAGGTTATGGAAAGATTATTGACAGGAATGCATTGATAGATTGATAGCCTCCATAAGTTATTTTATTACCAATGCACACAAATATCAACAGGTGAGCTTCTACCTTTTCATCAACATTCAGTGAGATTTTGAAGAATTGAGTTTTTGAACATGTAAACAACTCATAACAAACACCACAAATTGTAAACTCAGTCCGAACATTCACCACTTTAGACAAAACATATAACCGTTTGAACATGTGGAAAAGTTGTGAAAGGCACTTTTTCCAGAAAGTGATATACAATTAATATTTCAATTGTATCTCTATGTTGGAAAATATAAAAAAACACAAGCCTAATTTATTTGCATTTAATTTGCTCCCATGTTCACTCAAATGCATCATTTATCACTAAAATATAATCCATCACTGGAAATTTTGAGTCTCTTCCACAATCATCATTGTTTATATGTACTTCTAACTAATAGTATGGACCTTTTTTTTGATAATGGGCAATATTATTCTGACCAAATTCAATTCTGTCCTCCCTTGATGACTACACACGGAAACCTTGGTCATTACGTTTCCTGAAAATGAACATATGTTGGAAAGGGGGAAATATTCAGGACTGGAAAACCATTCCTTTCTGAAATAATGCTTAAAATATCTTTAAAAGATGAAGTGATTGTCAGAATTTGCCTGTAAGGCAAGTGCTATATTCCGTGAGGTCGTACCTCATGCAGGCTCCACCACTAATTAGTATGGGACAGTGATCAATAGAGGCCTGTTGTTAGCATTGTGGGTTCACTATTGACTCAGGAAACCAGTGGTTCCATGGTTTAAACTGAGGCCAAAGAGGACATGGAGCACTGCCCTTCACTCCTTACAAGCCATCAAGCTGCACTCATCTCATTAATTATCCCAGTCTGACTGACAGCAACCATTATGATGCTTAGATTTCAAACATGTCAAGGAAAAAGGAAGGTCAAAAGCAAGCATGCTGAAAGAAGGTACAATTAAGAAGGTACAATTATGCTTTATAACCTTTCTAACTCTAAGCATAATATGGTTGTCCTATCATCTGCAAGGCAACAAAGGGAAAAAAACTATTCTGTTACAGTTAATTGATTATGTTCAGTAATAGTTTTCTGATTGTACAGAGTTTTCATTATCACTGAAAAAAGAGACATACTTTTCATCTTGCACTCAACAGGACAGATACAAGAATACCAAATTTCAAAGGGAAAAACAATTTATGTTGCATGAGGAACAGGATAATGATTGATAATCCAGTCAGCTCTGATTAGTCAAGACATTGCCTCGCCAAGTGCAGAAAGGAGCTGTTTTCCCCATACTTTTGATTATTCAAAATCACTGCAATGTCAGGATATAGTCTTTTTGCCTGCAGAGGGCAGGTCCCTACATATGAATATGCACAAATATATGGATATATGCAGCTTCTACTAAATAAGGGATCTACCTTGAAAGCATGACTGAATGTCTTAAATCGGTTGTTAGTACAATTCTTAGTGCACTTTGCTTATCCAGTGAATCCTACCAAATCCTCCCATTGAGTAGTCATGGCAGACTGGTTAAGGTGAGTGACTTGAAATCCATTGAAGTGCCCCTGTGTAGGTTCAAGTCATGCCAACTATGGCTTTGTTCAGCACTTTAAGGGAGACGGGAAGGGAGCTTCTTTCCACCTCCTCTTCACTGTGGGATCAGTCATAGGTTTCGAAGGATGTTGCGAAAAATATTTTGTGGTAGCTCAGTGATTAGCACTACTGCCTTACAGCACCAGAGACCTGGGTTTGATTCCAGCCTCAGGTGACTGTCTGTGTGGAGTTTGCACATTCTCCCGATATCTGCATGGCTTTCCTCCAGGTGCTCTGGTTTCCCCCGACAGTCCAAAGGTGTGCAGTTTAGGTGAATTGGACGTGCTAAATTGTCTGTCATGTCAAGGGAAGTGCTGGCTATGTGGATTAGCCATGAGAAATGCAGGGTTACAGGAATAGGGTAGGGCAGGGTGGTTCTGAGAAAGAAGCTCTTCAGAGAGCCAACGTGGGCTTGATGTGCTGAATGGCCTTCTTCCCGCAGGAATTCAATAGAAATAGAGGATCACATCTAAAGTTAGTCATTATATACTGAGACTTGCGAGCACAATTTGGTTGAGTACAGTCAACTGTGTACAGCTAAAGGCATACGCTGTTTGATCCGATCCATCACGTGCAATGAGGCTAGACAGGCTCAAACCCAGTTCTCAATTGGTGTGAACACACGTTATCCTTTATTTGACACTAGATTGGCAATCACTGTGAGAATATGTTAGAATGATGTGAGAAATGAAACTGTTAGACTGGTGGGATTGTTAGTTGGGCTTTTGAAAATGGGGCTGAGGTAGATTATTAGGACAATGTAGTTGAAGCTTTATCCTGGAACCTGATGTGCATTCTCAGTGGCAATATCTTAAAGGTGGCAAGGGATTCTTTAAAAAGTGACTCATTTTGTCCCACGAATCCTCTCCTGAGTAGAAAATGGAATTGTTTAAATTTGAGGAGCTTTCATTCTCTCATTCTGATACAGTCACCACCGTATCTACTTCTGACATGACCATTAATGACTGTCACATTTTGTCATTTGGACGTAGAATGTCAATCACATGGGAATCTGGGCACAGAATGTCCTACAAGTTCTAAGAGGCTGATGTCTGACCAAAGGAAGCGGTTATTAATATGGTGCCATGTGCTGAGCTCTGAGCACCAACTGGGGATCCAGACGAAACTCGCTGATTTAAAGAGGATTGGGATCAATTTCCTGCCTCTGAGTAAGAAGGTTATACGCTCAAGTCTTTTGTTTCAGAGGACCCATCTGCCTTTTCAGGTGAACGTGAAATATCCCCAGCACAAGCAGCTAAGCAAGGGAGAAAGGACATTTGCACTTAGAGGCCATTCAGCCAATTGTCTGGCTTGCTGTATGACAGTAATTCAGCTACTCCAGCTTCCCTTATGCTCTGCAAGTGTATTCTCAATGGAAAACCATTCAATTCCCTTTCTTTAAAAAAAAACTATGATTCAGTTTACATCCACCAGACTCTCAGGCAGTGTATTCCAGATTACATCTCTTTGCTACATGATCGATTTTCCAATGTCGCCTTCAGCTCTTATGCATTCGACTTAAATCGAATTAAATTAAATTAAATTGAAGCCCTCTTCCATTAATGGGAGTAGCCTTCTTTTATCTACTAAGGCCAGATTGCTCATGATTTCGAAAACCCCTCTCACATTTTGTCTCATCTTTTCCTTCTCCGTGGGGATAAATCCCACCCTGGAACTATTCTTACAATTCTTTACTTCACTATCCCACTGTCTCAGATGCTTTAATATTCTTCTTGAAGTGCAGTGCCCATAATTAGATACAATATTCTCGTTGGGAACAAATCAATATTTTATAAAGGTGCATCGCAGCTTCATTGCTTTTGTACTCTTTACTCCTATTGAGAAATTGCAAGATCTCATATACCTTTTCAAACACCTTCTCAGCCTGTCTATCCACATTCAGTGATTCATGTACACAATCTCTCAGGTTTCTCTGCTTCTTCTCCCATTTTAGAATCGTATTCCTCATTTTAGCTTTCATCTGCTCATTGTTTCAGCCAAAATGTATCACTTCATTATTCTCTGCTTTATTTTTCTCCATCAAGCATCCACCCGTTCCTCCAGGCTGTTCTTGTCCTCTTGAAGTCTACCACCATTCTCTACACAATTCACAATTAGAATAGATTCCCTACAGTGTGGAAGAAACAGGCCCTCCGGCCCAACCAGTCCACACTGACCCTCCAAAGAGTAACCCACCCAGACCAATTTCCCTCTGACTAATGTACCTAACAGGCACAAATTTTAAAATCCTGCATTGCCCAGCCTGCTTCATTAATAAACACTCAAGAAAGGCAGTGGTACTAGCACAGAACCATGGGAAATTCCACGGGGTAACATCCTCCAGTTTGAAAAGTAACAATTCACTACTTTCTGTTTCCTTCCACACAACCAACATTGTATCCATATTGCTGCAGTACACTTTATTTCAGAGATTTTAATTTTGCCTCCAAAAGGCCCATTATGTGGCACTTTATCAAGTGCCTTTAGCAAGTATGCACCAAATGAAGTGCACTAACTCCATCAAACCTTCCTGGCTCGCATCAAGAAAGGTTAAATCAAATCCTTCTGCAAATCCATGTTGGCGCTCCTTAATATGTGTTCTAAGGGCCTGTTAATTTTGTGCCAGATTATCATTTCTGAATGCCACACCACCAGCAGGTGTTTACTGACAGGTCTGTTCTGGTTGGGTTTATCCTTACATCCATTTTTGAATGAGAGTGTAACATCTCCAGCCTTCTGGCACTAACAGTGTTTCTAAGAAGGATATGAAGGTTAGGGCTAGGGAACATGACACTCAATAAACTCCAGCCCAATTGGTCACCGGAGTTCCACAAATGGAGGAAAACTGGTTGGAAAGGAATGGAATCATTATTTTATTGCTCTAGCTCAATGAAGAGGAAAACTTTAACAGCCACCTGAGATGGGAGTTTAGGAGAAAACGTATTCTTGGTGCATCACAGCTGATCTCCTTTGTTCTAGGCTTGAGAGGGACGTTATCAACTTACCGAATGTCGTGTGATTAGATTAGATTCCCTACAGTGTGGAAACAGGTCCTTCAGCCCAACAAGTCCACACCAACCCTCCAAAGAGTAACCCACCCAGACCCATTTCCCTACCCTATATTTACCCCTGACTAATGCACCTAACACTATGGGCAATTTAGCATGGCCAATCCATCTAACCTGCACATCTTTGGACTGTGGGAGGAAACCGGAGGAAACCCAAGCAGACACGGGGAGAATGTGCAAACTCCACACAGACAGTCACCCGAGGTTGGAATCGATCCCAGGTCCCTCGCGTTGTCAGGCAGCAGTGCTAATCACTGTGCCACCCCAATTTTTAGCTCAATTTTTATTTGACTGACAGTTTCCCTTTCGAATTTGAAGTCAGATATTTAAAACCCAGAAAGTTTCAGTCACACTTTTCCTGATTTTCTTGAAGTTTTTTTCAGTTTAAATAGCAGAAGGTATAAACTCCCACAAGTGAGATTTTGAAGGCTTGGTGACATGAAGAGTAAATACTGGTCAGTTTAAAATCCCTGTCCAAAGGAGAACCACACTCTTCACATTACCAGAGGTGTTAGGAGCCACTTTCGCTACGAAATGTGGCCAGTGGGAATTACAAGATCATGGATGTAGGTTTGCTCGCTGAGCTTGAAGGTTCATTTCCAGACGATTTGCCACCCTGCTAGGTAACATCTTCAGGTGGGCCTCAGACGAAGCACTGCTGAAAATTCCTGCTTTCTATTTATATGTTTGGGTTTCTTTGGATTGGTGATGTCATTTCCTGTAGTGATGTTATTTCCTGTGGTGAAGTCACTTTCTGTTCCTTTTCTCAGGGGGTGATAGTTGGGGTCTAACTTGATGTGTTGCTGATAGAGTTCCGGTTGGAATGCCATGTTTCTAGGAACTGTTGTGCATGTCTTTGTTTGGCATGTCCTAGGATGGATGTGTTGTCCTAGTTGAAGTGGTGTCCTTCTTCATCCATATGTAAGGATACTTGTGAGAGAGGGCCATGTCTTTTTGTGGCCAGTTATGTTCATGTATCCTGGTGGCTAGTTTTCTGCCTGTTTGTCCAATGTAGTGTTTGTTACAGTCACTGCATAGTGTTTTGTAAATGACATTAGGTTTGCTTGTTGCCTGTACAGGGTCTTTCAAGTTCATTGGCTGCTGCTTTAGTGTGTTGGTGGGTTTGTGGGTTACCATGATGCCAAGGGGTCTGAGTAGTCTGGCAGTCATTTCTGAGATGTCTTTGATGTAGGGGAGAGTGGTTAGGGTTTCTGGACGTGTTTTGTCTGCTTGTTTGGGTTTGTTGCTGAGAAATCGGCGGATTGGGTTCATTGGGTACCCATTATCATGCACAGTATAGGCGATTTTCCTCTGCCCTCGGTAGTTCCTCTGTGCTGCAGTGTGTGTTCGCTCATTGAAATAATGTTCTGATGCAGCTTTGTTTGTGAGTGTTGGGATGTTTGCTCCTGTAGTTCAATATTTGGTCTGTATGTGTTGTTTTCCTGTAGACGCTGGTTTGAAGTTCCCCATTGGCTGTTCGCTCTACTGTGACATCTAGGAATGGCAGTTTGTTGTTGTTTTCCTCCTCTTTAGTGAATTTTATGCCAGTAAGGTTTTAATGATGGCCTCTTTTAAGCCTACTTAAAACCCAACTCTTTCACCAAACTCTTGGGCACCCCATCTAAGAACACCTCCTCTGCGCTTGGAGCTTGCTTTATCTGATTCAGTAAAGCATGAAAGTGCGATGGAGCATTAAGTACATGAAATAAAACTCCATTTCTGGATCATGTGTTTACAGACCAGAGAGGTCACTAGCGCTTTGAATGATCTTTGATACTTTTGGACATTCAGATAACATTGAACAGCTCCTAATGCCAGTCAATGAGAAATAAAACGGAACAATCAGAGACTTGTTTAATGGTAAATACAAACTGAAGGCATTCTTTGCACTACACAAAGACCTAGAAGCATAAGAGATAATAGCATTAGTGATTGTGACAGTGCTGTCCCTATTTTTAGTTACTGTTCCTCCTTCTCTATTGGACCAGAACCTGCAGAAATAATTCTCATTGATCATTGTCAAGAATTCTACCTGAACCTGTCATTGTAACTGACAACAAAGTAGTGCTGATGGTCAAGCCAACTTTCTTGACGTCTGACATTCTTAATCAGTCCTCTTTTGTTCTCCTTTATAACCTCCATGTAGGGAAAGGCCAATGATTGAAAAACACTTCCTGTGAGTTGAAAATGTGAGACAATGACAAGAAATGGAAATAGTGATTTCACAAAGTTCTGCTACTGATAATGTACAGCCTTCTTCATTGCTCTGTCTACCTGTGACTCCACTTTCAAGAAACTACAAACCTGCATTCCAAGGTCCCTTTATTCAGCAACACTCCCCAAGTCCTTACCATGAAGTGTATAGGTTCTGCCCTGATTTGCCCTACCAAAATGTCACACCTCACATTCATCTCGATTAAACTTCATCTGCCACTTCTCAGCCCTTTAGCTTTAAAATAGTTATGGACAAAGATAGACCAGATTAACTTGATTGAGTTTTTCGATGAAGTAACAAAGAGGATTGATGAGGGCAGAGCAGTAGATGTGATCTATATGGACTTCAGTAAGGCGTTCGACATGGTTCCCCATGGGAGACTGGTTAGC
>NC_057714.1:9234438-9246411 GCF_004010195.1 Chiloscyllium plagiosum | reverse complement strand
ATCGGAAAGATGTTGTGAAACTTGAAAGGGTTCAGAAAAGATTTACAAGGATGTTGCCAGGGTTGGAGGATCTGAGCTACAGTGAGAGGTTGAACAGGCTGGGGTTGTTTTCTCTGGAGGGTCGGAGGCTGAGGGGTAACCTTATAGAGGTTTACAAAATTATGAGGGGCATGGAAAGGATAAATAGACAAAGTCTTTTCCCTGGGGTTGGGGAATCCAGAACTAGAGGGTATACTTTTAGGATGAGAGTGGAAAGATATAAAAGGGACCTAAGGGGCAACGTTTTCACTCAGAGGATGGTACGTGTATGGAATGAGCTGCCAGAGGAAGTGGTGGAGGCTGGTACAATTGCAACATTTAAGAGGCATTTGAATCGGTATATGAATAAGAAGGGTTTGGAGGGATATGGGCCGGGTGCTGGCAGGTGGGACTAGATTGGGCTGGGATGGACAGGTTGGGCCGAAACGTCTGTTTCCATGCTGTACATCTCTATGACTCTATCTAAAAATTAAAGTTGTAAATTGGAGGTAGGCCAATTTTGACAATATTAGGCAAGAATTTTCAAAAGGGATGATTGGAAAGTGGGAAAACTTCAAAAATGAGATAACGCGGGTCCAGAGAGAATATGTTCCTGTTAGGGTGAAGAGTAAGGCTGTTAGGTGCAGGGAATGCTGGGTGACTGGAGAAATTGTGGTTCTGGTCAAGAAAAAGAAGGAAGCATATGTCAGGCACAGACAGCAGAAATCGAGTGAATCCGTAGAGGAACATAGGGCAGCAGGAGTATACCTAGGAAGGAAATCCAGAGGGCAAAAAGGAGTCATGAGATAGCTTTGGCAAATCGGGTTAAGGAGAATCCAAAGGGTTTTTACAAATACATTAGTTTCAAGTGCTCTCCCAATATATGTGTCATATTTTGAGCCTAGATTTCCAAATGTGGAAGATTACCCAGGGAACTGCCACACACCACAGTGCAGCTTCAGAACTATGCGCAGGAAATAACAATCTTCATACTGTCCATCTATTGGAGATAATTACATATATAGCAATTGCAGATAGTCTGGCTTGTAGGTGTAAACTTCCTAACACTGAGTATTGCTTTTAAACTGTTGGTCCAAATATTACAGGCAAAATTTTACATTTGAAAAGCATAGTGCTGGAAAAGCACAACCTGTCAGACAGCATCCGAGGAGCAGGAGAATAAACGTTTCAGTCATAAGCCCTTCATCAGGCATCCATTATGCCCGAAATATTGATTCTCCTGCTCCTCAGATGCTGCCTGACAAGCTGAGCTTTTCCAGCACCTCACTCTTCAACTCTGATCTCTAGCATCTGCAATCCTCACTTTCTCCTTAAATTTTACATTCCCCCATCAACAGATTTGCAGGTTGAGGGGAGGGGTTGTGGGCAACCTGTAAAATTCCTCACATAGCTTTTCTAATGGGTCCCACCTAACCTGACCTCTGCTATGGGATGGGCCGGGCAGGGTTTAAGCTGACTTTCCCACTTCTAGCCCTTAAGAAAATGATTGTCCATTGCTTCTGGGCCATTTCCCAACCAGGCTTCATGTTCAGGCTGACTGAAGGAAAAAGCCTAGAAAGTGACTCTGTTCAGGCTTCAGGTGGGAAGAGAGCAGATGCTCGTGGTGTTTAACCTGTCTAGTCGTGTAAGAATTTGATAGATTTCTATGAGATCCCTCCTCATTCTTCTAAACTCCAGTGAATAACAGATTCAGTTTCTCTTCAAACATCCCCAGAATCAGTCTGGTAAGCCTTTGTTTTACTCCCTCCATAGCCAGAAAATCTTTACTCAGATAAGGAGACCTCAAAGCAGCACAAAATATTCCAGGTGTTGTCACACCAAGGCCCTATAAATTGCAGCAAGACATTCCTTCTCCTGTACTTAGAGTCATAAAGATGTACAGCATGGAAACAGACCCTTCAGTCCAACCCGTCCATGCCGACCAGATATCCCGACCCAATCTAGTCCCACCTGCCAGCACCCGGTCCAAATCCCTCCCAATCCTTCCTATTCATATACCCATCCAAATGCCTTTTAAATGTTGCAATTGTACCAGCCTCCACCACTTCCTCTGGCAGCTCATTCCATACATATACCACCTTCTGCATGAAAAGGTTGCCCCTTAGGTCCCTTTTATATCTTTCCCCTCTCACCCTAAACCTATGCCGTCTAGTTCTGGACTCCCCAACCCCAGGGGAAAGACTTTTTCTATTTACCCTATCTATTCCCCTCATAATTTTGTCAACCTCTATAAGGTCACCACTCCATCTCCGACGCTCCAGGGAAAACAGCCCCAGCCTGTTCAGTCTTTCCCTATAGCTCAAAACCTCCAACCCTGGCAACATCCTTGTAAATCTTTTCTGAACCCTTTCAAGTTTCACAACATCTTTCCGATAGGAAGGAGACCAGAATTGCACGCAATATTCCAACAGTGGCCTAACCAATGTCCTGTACAGCTGCAACATGACCTCCCAACTTCTGTACTCAATGCTCTGACCAATAAAAGAAAGCATACCAAACACCTCCTTCACTATCCTATCTACCTGCGACTCCACTTTCAAGGAGCTATGAACCTGCACTCCAAGGTTGCTTTGTTCAGCAACACTCCCTTGGACCTTACCATTAAGTGTATAAGTCCTGCTAAGATTTGCTTTCCCAAAATGCAGCACCTCGCATTTATCTGAATTAAATTCCATCTGCCACTTCTCAACCCATTGACCCATCTGATCAAGATCCTGTTGTAATCTGAGGTAACCTTCTTTGCTGTCCACTACACCTCCAATTTTAGTATCATCTGCAGACTTACTAACTGTACCTCTGCCGCTCACATCCAAATCATTTATATAAATGACGAAAAGTATGACTTGAATGCTCTGGTTATGAAAGCCAACATACCATTTGTCTTCTTCACCATCTACTGCACCTACATGCTTGCTTTCAGTGACTGGTGTACAAGGACACCCTGATCTTCCTCAATTTTGAGGAAGGCTCACTCCACCCGAAACACTAACTCTAATTTCTCTCCACAGATACTGCCAGACCTGCTGAGCTGTTCCTGCAATTTCTGTTTTTTGTCTCAGATCTTGTTGCATCTCTCCTTTTTCCCATCTATCGCTATTTTGATAATAATCTGCCTTACTGTTTTAGCCATCAAAGTGGAGGACCTAACCTTTGTCCACATTATACTTCACCTGCCATGCATTTGCCCACTCACTCAATATGTCCAAATCACACTGAAGCATCTCTGCTTTCTCCACACAGTTCAGCCTCCTTCAGGGGGCTGGGCAGGAAAACCCAGCATTGGAAAAATCAGGTCCTAAAATCCTTTTTAATTATATCAGATCTGCACATCTTCTGTTACATTTTTATTTGCAAATAATTAAAGTAAAATACTGGCATACTGAAAATCTGACCCCAAAACCCAAACAGCCCGCTTCTATCTAATTCCCACAATCCACAAAGAAGGACACTCCTAGTCAATCATTTGAGCCTGTTTCTGCCAACTAAACCTATTTCTTTCTATCCTGTCTTTTTTTTTCTTTCTTTGTCTAATTTCTTCACACTTACATCCATGACACTTCTGACATCATCTGTCACTGCAACAATTCTGATTTCCTGGCCCGAAGAGTTTCCTTTTCATATGGATAGCTAATTCTCTGCACAACAATTCCCCAATAGGACAGTCTGAGGGCTTTCTGCCTCTTCATTGAACAGAGGTCCACAGATACATAGAACACCATTATCCGCAAGTTCCCATCCAAGCCACTCATCCTCCTGACTTGGAAGTATATTGCTGTTCCTTCACTGTTGCTGAGTCAAAATCCTAGAATTCCCTCCCTAACTGCATTGCGGATCTACCTACAGCACATGAACTCTAAGTTCATCTTCTCAAGGGCAACTAGGGATGGGCAGTAAATGCTGGCCCAGCCAGTGACACCCACAACCCACAAGTGACTAAAAGACCCACTACCTCACACCACATCCACCCCTCAGCACAATCCTCCTCTCTTTTGCTGAATTTATTCTTTCATTGAATAATTTCTCCTTTAATTTGTCTCACTCATCGGACTGAGCTGTTTCTTTTTCTGCCATTTCTAACCACAGTGAACAAATACATTGTTTCTTAACTACAAACGTTACCGTTCTCTTTGCGTTTCATTCCATGATATCCTTGTTTCGTAATCTCGCCCACTCTCTACTCTGCCCCACACTTTGGCTTTTGTTCCTCTTCTCCTTTGCGATGGTGTCTGATGGTTCTTACCCTCAGTTCTGAAGAAGTTATTTTAACTGTGATTCCCTCTCCACAGATACTGCCAGGCTGACTGCGTATTTTGTGCAATGTCTACTGTTATTTCCAACGTTATTATCAGATATTTAGAGTGGTGGAGGGGTGAGAGCAGACAGTGAGGAAATGGAAATCCTTCAGACCATATCAACCTGTTGTGATATTTCCTCAGTGGCAGGACCGTCCTCCAGAGGCACAGTCAGAAGGACAGCTACTGGGAAGTGAGCTATCCAAGTACCAGCCTGTGATTAAATCAAGAATGGAAACAGATCACCTTCATCACTCTCAATCAAATGAATATCCAATTACATAAAGGTAAGGCAGAAGACATAAGAAGGGAAGATAAGTATAAAATGAGAAATGAACTTTTTGAAATGATCATTCCAAGTCTAGCATAATCCACTAAATTTCTTGCGATAGAACGAAATTTTTTGTGCACAAGGTCTAAAGCAACATTTTCAAAATGGATGGATGTGTCTCATAGTTTTCTTCAATAAAATCAAGTGAAGGTGGTTAGAGTGTGTAAAAGATTCAAAACATTTCCATGATGAATACATTTAGTTTCTGATATTATCATCTCATACCTCTGTGCAGGGCAGTGCGCTGTGCAAGTGGAGCTCCTTAGTCAGCAGGCTTCATCTAATTGCCAAATACATAAGCTCATAACATACCCAACGTCCAATAGCCCAAACTATTCAAATATCCTCTTCATACCTTCAGTCTCTCCACTGTCTCTGCAGTCAGTACAAGAGCAATTCCATTGATGGCTATTTGTCTTTCTGGGTATCTTAAGAGTATTTTATTTGTGCAATAATTACTACATAATTTTCACAAGAATACTTTGATTTTAAAGAGCAAGCAAATTTTATACAACTCATTACTTGAGTTATTTATAGGCTAATTACATTGACCTATCTTAACTTTGAAGCTCTATTCTTTCATTGGGCAGCACACAGTCAATAGCATATTCATACTGCATCATCCACTGAAAGAGGTTTGCTGTCGATAGCAGACACATTAACAAGTGTTGGAGACTCACTGGCTGTCACTACTACACTACCCAAAGACACAATGAATAGTAATAGTACTTAATCAGCTGCTAGCCTAGTTGAACCTGCATTGATTAGGAAACAGTATGCCACTTGAAGCTTAGCATGTGTGCCTGCAGCTTTGGAGTCTGTACAAGTGTACAGCAAATATAATCAGCATTGCATTAATCTTCTCACAAACCAGTGGTAATACCTCAGGAACAAAACACTTTAATCAGCTCTCAGGAGACTTATTGAGTTTGCAAAGCCATCAAACGCCAGTGAAAAGCCATACTACAATGCCATTATCTGGAGCACTCCTGCTCAGTCAGGATCCTCCAGGGAAGCAGACTTCAATGTCTGAAGAGAAATGTGACCTTACCAGTATCTTCATCAAACTGCTAAGTTTATTTCCAATGGAAACTTACTTCATTTGTTTATCTTTTTGTTCTGTTAAGATTCTACTACACATATCATAAAGATCAAATCTTCATAAATTAACATACAGTGGTTCTGCTTTTGCCATCACTTCAATGAAGCTTTGCTGCTTTCTGATGTATCTAGTGGTCTTTGCAAACAGGTAGGTCCAATTACATCATTTCTGATCTGATCAAGTAATTTTGTATAAGATCCAAATTGTCATTATAAAAGTCAAATTTTGCATGAGAAATCAGATGAGTGTGTATAATGGGTCTTACAGTGTGATTGAACATCCCTACTGTCCAGGGTGACCTTGCTACATTGAATGTAAGATAGAATGCATTTTAGGATATATATACATATATATCCACATACAACATAAATATTACATTATTTAATGGAAAGAATAATGATTTTTTTGTAACAACTTACATTTTACATATAACTTCTTACACTATTAAAAAACTCTACAACATATACACAATCCCCTATAATGTTTATATAAAAGCACTTACAGTGTACATATGACACTTAAAACGATAAATAACATGACTGTGTATATATAACCTCCCATCGTATATATATAATCTTGTACAGTGCTGTATAAATAACCCTTAGCAGTGTATCCACAAATCCCTGCAGTTTATTTATATCTCTCCACAGTGTATGTATAACTTCAACAGCTTGGATAAAACCATTAAAAAAACTTATACCTCCTATATTATGCATATAACCTCCTAGAATGTATATTTTATCAGCTCCTCAAGTTACACTGTATAAATGACCACCTACAGTCCAACATATGCCTACCTATTCTGTGTATATAATACCTTCTATAGTGTATATGTCACCCCCACATTATAAAAAGGCAGGGAAAGTATAAACTCTCTACAGTGTACATAGCCTTCAACCGTGTGAACATTACCTGCTATTACACGAGCATATAATGTTGAGCAGTATATACACACAATAATTTCCAACATCTTAAGTGCAATACAATCCCTATAAAGACAATAACTTCAAAAAAAAGGAAATTTGAGCTTCCATTTGATAACTGGAAAGCTGGCACCACTAGATTTCATCGTTTAAGTTTCTCATTGCAATACCAGAATAAAAACACTTTTGACTAAATGCTATTTTAGTCGGCAACTGTCATGGCCAGAGGACATGAAGAGAAATCCCAAAGACAACTGCATTCCCTTCTCTACTTTTGTCTTAAAATTGTTTCCTTTAAAAATGGACAAACTTGGCTGAAGCCAATCACATGATCATATTTCCAGAAGGTTCGAACCTTCAATATTGTATCAACATTCCAAGTTGACACAAGGACTTGGGGACAGTTTGTCTGCTTTCACGAGCTCTGGACAAGAAAACCCATCAAGACCAGTATGCTAAGGAGCGCTAATTCACATAGTTTCCTCATCACCTCACCATGGAAATTCTGATGGTCGGGTGGAAGTAAAGCTACACTGTTAGCTTGACAACTTTCCAATTTGTCCACTGAAGGGGGCCATTAGCACCTTAAATGCCCATCTTTCTCACATGATTAAAATCAGAGCAGGTTGCTTTGCTTAAAGTTACAATTCTGAGTTTAATTCAATTGTTGTTAGGCATCTAGAAAAAAAACAGGATTCCAGATTGTGACAGCAATCTGCCTCAGACCCTCCATCCCTATCTTCACATTTCTGGTTGGAAATATATTTACATTTGGCTGACAAGAAAGAAAACCCATTGGGCCCGGCTCAACAATTATTCAACACTGACCTCCAAGAAGTTGTAACTTATCTGAACTCATTTTTTAATGCCGCTGGATTTAACAAACTTATCATTTATAAATCAATTTTCTGTCCTGTCCTACCTTACTTAAATTCTTGAGAGTTTGTGAGTGTTTGGGGAGGATCAAGGCAATTGCCCCACTTTTGGAACTGCTCCATTACACTACCCTGATGTACTTTGAATGTTATGATCTAACTGCATAATGCTTTTCCTTGTATCTCAGTATGTGTGAAAATAATGAATCAAATCAAATCTAATCAAATATCTTTGAATTCATTTTACAGGATTTTATTTCAAAATCGGAACCAGAAATCAGGAACAGACTTTGGTTGCTCTCGGTAAGGATGGGAATAAAAAGGGAAAGGAGTAAAATCAAACTACACATTGCTGTCTGAGGTTTATGATGGAAAAAGCAATTATCACTTAAATTCATTGCAATTCCCCCTTTGTTGGTGCAACAACTGATAACTTAAACTGCAGAAGATCATTCTCCCCTATCACTTTTAAAATAACTGAAAAATCGACTTCACAGTTAGACTTTATACTACCCATAAATAACTATTTGTATTTTCTGGACACAGTCGAAAGCAATACTTAACTTCCAAGGGTTTATTTCCACCCACACCCTTTCACAGCCTGATAGGTTTTAACACTGGAACTTCCTTTTGGGGCAAAAATATTCTGGAGATTGCAACCCTCCTCACCATCCTCCCCTCCTCCCCCTCCCCCAACTCATATGTAAGCCAGGCAAACCATGCAATCTCATTTCAAACACTCAGGAATTAAGTCTTTTTGATCCAAGTACGAGCGCCCACCTGTATTCCTCTGCAGTAAATAATAGAGACGTTTGACATCCAGAATGTGTCTGTCTCTCTCGCTCTCTCTACTGGAACCAGACAGTCTACCAATGTCTATGGATTTCCATAGATACCTTAAAAGCACAGCCCTTCTCAAAATCTATTGCCATAAAAGTATGAATCCCATGGGCTTTGTATCCAGGTAGAACTGCTGCTTAGCTATCCTGAACAGACCAGTTCTCCTTTATCTTGGAAGTAAATGGACAGTTTCAAGCACCATGTTTATAACCCAACATTCTCAATACCTGTCTGGGACTTTTGGAATCTAGCAGTCTAACCATTGTTAACACAAATGATGCTAAGATTGTATTTGAAAGTAGACACCTTCTATCTTCTTCCCAGGAAAAAATCTAGACCTCCTATTAAGCTTTACTGATCACATCACCCACATCTGTGGTCAGGCAGACTTCACATGACCCTCTTTATTTATCATACATTAAAGACATAATTCCAAAAATGCAACTATCTTATAAAATCGCATATTGTAACAGTATAACTTCCTAGAGAGTGTGTGTAACTGACTGAAACAAGTACAGAAAATGTTGGAGAAATTCAGCAGGTCTGCAGCATCAATGGAGAGAGAAATGGAGTTAACTTTTCAAGTCCATGTTGTGAAACTTGAAAGGGTTCAGAAATGATTTATAAGGTTATTGCCAGAGTTGAAGAATATGAGCTATAGGGAGAGGCTGAACAGGCTCGGGCTGTTTTCCCTGGAGCGTCAGAAGCTGAGGGGTGCCCTTATAGAGGTTTACACAATTATGAGGGACACGGATAGGATAAATAGACAAAGTCCTTTCCCTGGGGAGGGGGAGTCCAGAACTAGAGGGGCTACATTTAAAATGAGAGGGGGAAGATATAAAAGAGACCTATGGGGCAATTATTTCACGCAGAGGGTAGTACGTATATGGAATGAGCTGCCAGAGGAAGTGGTGGAGGCTGGTACAATTTCAACATTTAAGAGGCATTTGGATGGGTATATGAATAGGAAGGGTTTGGAGGGATATGGGCCGGGTGTTGGCAGGTGGGACTAGATTGGGTTGGGATATCTGGTCGGCATGGACAGGTTGGATTGAAGGGTCTGTTTCCGTGCTGTACATCGCTATGACTCTATGACTACTGGACTCAAGACATTAACTGCTCACAAATTCACACCAGAGCATGTCAGACTGGGATGTGAAAATCAGAGAGAAGTTATTTTTTCCAGCCTAAGATTAGACCCTGCCTGAAGAGTCCACCATAGGCAGAGAAGTGGTGATAATTCATTCATTCTGCCAAAACATATTTCTTCACTAGAGAGACTCAACCTCGACTTTGAAAAGCCAGAAATCCACTATTGTTTGGACTAACACTGTCAGTTCATCACTAGAATTCTCAGGCTTTTGTTTTCTCTTCTTCAGTGAAGTGGAAGAGAGTTTCCAGATCTGCAAAACTCTTATCAACCTGCTTGGAGAAACAGCGTAATATTTACTTCTGGGGCTTTAAGTAAATTAAGTCACGGTACATCTCTGGAAATCATCTTTTCTTATGGGTGTGTGAAAATATTTAAACTTTCAGGGACTTACAAGTCACAGCGCTAAACAGCATAAAACATTCTTCTCTAAAATATATCAGTCATGGCAACAGGTGACAATATGGGGAAATTATCCTACATCTCTCCCCTGTCCATAAGACTGTGAATGGGTGTAAATGAATATGGTGTATTTATGTAAGTGTATGTCAGAGAAAGAAAGAATGTATATAACATGAATCAACAAACTATGAACAATAATTAATTATTAGAATTTAGCATAACCAATGGTCTGGTGTCCCACCCTCAGTTCTTGCTTGATGCTTGCTATTAGCTAGTATCAGCATTTGCATTGGATCAGACTTGCCCATTTTCACTGTAGAAGAAACGAGAAAAGTCTCTGAAGTCCCATTCCTGATCACTATTTGTTCAATCTACTTGAAATTAGCTGTGTATGGATGTTAGAATTTAAGGACCATTGTACAAGGATCAATTTTAACTTATGAGGTAGCAGAGGAGCAGCACTGACATTGATTTGACATTGTGAGAAGAATAATAAAGATGTACTAACAGTATAAACTTGCCTGTTTAATGTTAATAAATTCATTTATTGGCATGAATTCTCAGCCTCGCTCTAGATTGCATTAACATTGTATTATACGTTATGTAAATAAAATATATGATATAAATTATAAATAAATTCCCAATTAGTTTGCACCTGAAGAATTGGCATTTTGCAGTTAGAAATAATCTTAATCTTGATTTACAAGGTGATATTTATTTTTTGTACATAACAAAATAAAGAGCTGCAGATGCCAGAAATCTGAAACAAAACAGCCATCAGTCAAGAAACCTGGCAGGTCTGACAGCACCAAAGAGAAAGTGAGGACTGCAGATGCTAGAGATCAGAGTTGAAGAGTGTGTTACTGGAAAAGCACAGCCGGTCAGGCAGCATCCGAGGAGCAGGAGAATCGTGTTTCGGACATAAGCACTTCATCAGGAAGCATGTGACAGCATCTGTAAAGAGAAAACAAAGACTTGTTCTGAAGAAGGGCCACAGAACTTAAAACATTAACTCTATTTACTCCTCACATATGCTGCCAGACCTGCTGGGTTTCTCCAATTGCTGGATTTTTTTTTTAAAAATGGGATAAACTGGCCATCTACCTGATACAGGTATGCTGCTGCTTAAATATGTAAATCAGGTCGTTGATTTCAAAGTATATCTACAAAAATAAGAGTACATGAGCCATCTGAGTGTCCAGAGCTCACTAGCAGCATTTTCAATGTGGTCCAACACTGAGCCAGATACGGTCATGGTGATAACGCATGAGATTTATCAAAGAGGTTTCCCCATTAATTTTGCGCCTATATTGGTCGGCAGCTGAATTCTCACATTTGGAATGAGTCAGTGTAACTATACCCAAAGACAATAACAATAAATAAATATAATAATGGAACAGACTAATTAAAATAAAGTTTCAGTTTGCAAAATGAAAACGAGATCTTTAATTGTCCAAACCTTTCTGCATTATACTTGTCAGTCCATGGACTGGTGTTTATGGGGCTATTGAGACCATCATATCCACAATTACATAAACAATTTAACTTGTTTCATTTTGTATAAAATTCTAAAAATAAAATTCCATCTCTAATGCAAACTAGTATTGGAAATTTGTAAAGTTCCATTTGAACACAACCTGGAAGTAATTTTGATTTGGTGTTTTTGTCTGAACAAGTGATAGTGAATCTGCTGTTCAGTTTATATCTCAGCAGTTGTTAATTCCATTTGCGATGTGTGGGATAGACTACCCATTCAATATAACCAATTTAACACGATTGTCCATGTCTAATGTATCCAGTACTCTATCACGATTCGTACATTCCCTTCGTAAAGAAGAAGAAGAAGAAGAATACAGCACAGCGCAGTACAGGCCCTTTGGCCCTCGATGTTGCGCCGATCCAAGCCCACCTAACCTACACTAGCCCACTATCCTCCATATGCCTATCCAATGCCCGCTTAAATGCCCATAATGAGGGAGAGTCCACCACTGCTACTGGCAGGGCATTCCATGAACTCAC
>NC_057714.1:9228422-9233718 GCF_004010195.1 Chiloscyllium plagiosum | reverse complement strand
TCAAAGGATTCAATAAGGTTTGTGAGGCACGACTTGCCCTTCACAAAACCATGCTGACTATCCTTGATCACATTATTCCTATCCAGATGTTCATAAATCCTATCCCTTACAATTCTCTCTAAGATTTTGCCCACAATAGAAGTGAGACTCACCGGCCTATAGTTACTAGGGTTATCCCTACTCCCCTTCTTGAACAAGGGAACCACATTTGCTAGCCTTCAATCTTCTGGCACTACTCCTGTAGACAACGAGGACATAAAAATTAAGGCCAATGGCTCTGCAATCTCCTCTCTTGCTTCCCAGAGAATCCTAGGATAAATGCCATCAGGCCCAGGGTACTTATCTATTTTCACCCTTTCCAGAATTTCCAACACCTCTTCTCTACATACCTCAAAGCCATCCATTCTACTTAATTGTGACTCAGTACTCACATTGACAACAATGTCCTGTTCCTGATTGAATACTGACGAAAAGTATTCATTCAGTGTCTCCCCAATCTCTTCAGCCTCCACACGCAACTTCCCACTACTATCCTTGACTGGACCTATTCCTACCCTAGTCATTCTTTTATTCCTGCTAATTATTCTGTAGCTTTTAGACCAGACGTCTAGTTCCCTAAATTGAATTCCATTGCTTTAAATGTCCAATAGCTGTGTGTAATCACAACCAGAGCAAGCTGTGTAGTTTCTTATCTGTTCTACCCACAGTTTTAAACTGGTCCTGCAACATAATAACAGCCTAGGATAATCAGTGTGCTATAATTTCAATATTGCTCTGCTGTTTCCCGCATGGACTCATACTCTCAGGTTTGTTTTGTGTCCTCACAAGAGAAAATGGTGAAATTGAAGTGGTATCTGAAAGTGGTATCTTTAATTCTAATGTTCTCAAAGAGCCATGTGACCCAACTCTATTCAGACGTACAGTAATACCTGTATTGTTGTACATGAATCTAGGTTGTAAAAGGTAACAAATCTCCAAGGCTATTTAATATTAAACTTTTAAAACTTTCAAAGCTTGAATCCTGAAGCATTGTGGTTTTAAGTCTCCGTAAAGTAGATTAAAAACATGTTGCTGATCAGAGGCAACTCCTTACTGGCTCCAGGAGAGATCAATCTTAGATCACTATGTTTTGAAAAGACATCCAAGTATTCCTGTCAGTTCCACTCCAGATGGAGATGCAGCCAGCAACACAGCCTGCTATAACACCTTGACCAGCCCGACCCTTTGGCCGCGGGGGAATACTCACAGCCTGCTAGGCTGACATAAGTGAGAGGATTCCCCTTTCTTTGGCTGCCAAGTCAGCTTTTGTCAGCTTATCACCAGGGGCCTCCCTATCAACAAGCAGCTGAGCACTTGAAAAATAACTCATCACACAGATGACAAAAAGTGACAGGTTCAAGTCAGCCTCTAACTAGTGTGCTCAGGAGCATCATAGGCCAAGTACTGTACTTAAACATACACCGCCAACCATTTCACTGCCACAGAATTGCTGACATTCTGCAATTGTAAAATGAAGAGGGGCAAAGAAACAAAGGAAATGAACAAAAGAAAAAGTCAGTCAGTTACCCTCAAAGCTGGCCAAATTATATTGAACAATGTGCTCAGATTAGAATGTGTGGAAAATGGAAAGGCTATCCCATTGTCTTCTGTAAGTCTATTAGACTCCTTGAACATTTTAGTTAAATTCCGGTTGGATCCATGGGTGCATGCAGCTAATTTTGTAAGGTTGCCACCTTATTTAGGGACAGCAGTGGATGAAACATCAACAGTGGAGCAGAGTTTAGATTAGGTTACCTACAGTGTGGAAACAGGCCCTTCGGCCCAACAAGTCCACACCAACCCTCCGAAGATTAACCCACACAGACCCATTCCCCTACTTACCCCTGACTAATGCATCAAACACGATGGGTAATTCATCATAGGCAATTCACCAGACCTGTACATCTTTGAATTGTGGGAGGAAACCAGAGCACCCGGAGGAAACCCACGCAGACACAGGGGGAACATGCAAACTCCACACAGACAGTCACCTGAGGTGGGAATTGAACCCGGGTCCCTGGTGCTGTGAGGCAGCTGTGTTAGCCACTGTGCCACCCCTTTGTTTGCAAACAAGAAAAGAATTCAAATCTGAAATCAGTGGACACTGAGCCAAAGAAGGAGTATTAGGACAAACCAATGAAAGCCAGGTTGAAGTTTTAAAAAGAGGAAAGAGGATAATGGAGAGGCAAAGAATTTAGAGAAACAATTCCAGTGAGTAAGGCCTGGACAGTCAATGGAAAATGGCCAACAATATGGTAAAGGGCAAGGGGGGGATTCACAAAAGACCACATTCAGATGGACAGAGGTGTCTGGATTGTTACAGAGGGTGACAAAAAAATGGTGATGGGGAGAACAAGATGCCCATGGAAGCACTTGATTTTAAAAACAAGTTTAAATTGGTGACATTAAGGAGCCCTGAACCAATGTAAATCAGTAAGGTGAGGAACTGATAGGTGAGCAACACTTGCTCGGAGAAAGGATGTGGGGAATGGGTTTTCGTTGAGAGCTGAATACGATATAAGTATGTGGTGTATCTGGTTTATCCTGAAATTCAGACTGTACAAATTTCAATACCGCTCAGTTGTTAGGAAAGAACATTGTTTTGTTCCAGTTTTATTGCAAATAGGGAAATCAAATTCAGACAAAATTCAAATACACTCATGATCTGACATTCATTCACTCGTCGAATAATAGCTTTATGGCCAGGGCGAGGCATGAGCCAGAGAGACAGAGCAAAACATACAGGAAACATTACTATATCCAGGCAATCTTGGGTGAAATCGAGTAATTAAGGACAAATGTTAATGGTCCGAAATGCGACAGCAAACCAAATATAAACACATTTAGATTCTATATAATGAATTTACAATAGAGAGTATGTTGAAATTCATGGATAGAAAATTACAGATTGTACGCCAACAATCTTTCAATATGTGCTGCCTTCATGCAAAGTCTAACCAGTGGCATGAGACATTGTGGGCTTTACTATTTGAATTCTGTCCATCTCTAGGTATGGAGGACTAACATAAAAACTGAGGGTGACATGCATTACAAAATATCATGCAAATAGTGTGCAGTATCAAGGAGGTAAAAATGATCAAAATTTCATCCTTGGGTTGTACTTGCTTTGTAAATGGTAAGTGAGGATAACATTGACAAATAACGTTTGGTTCTGTCCTTTACTAACATCACAGCATTAAACAAATTTTGGGTCCTTTGGTGCACACAAGTTGTGGCACAATTTCTCCAGTTTACCATCTTTTACTAACCTTCCTCTAGCACCACAAGAAGCAGGAATGGTCCTCTGAGCTCCATAACAGGCACAATCTCCTGCCAGCATGAAATCACACTCCCCACTACCAAGCTGCCTCCCCACCAACCAACAACCTCAGCACTTTGAAATCCAGGGATTGTGCTGACGTATCTAATCAGAATTCGCCCCTAAGCTTACCACTGAGGCAAAGGAGTGAACCATTCACCTTTCCACTGCTTGTGGGCATCTTGATGTACACAAAATAGATGTCAAATTTTATCCATGTAGCAAATTGGACGAATTGATTGATTCTGTACGAAGCAGTTTAAGAGCTATCATAAGGCACTGTATGGATACCAATTGTTCAGACTTTATTTTCTTTTACAGCCTGCTTATATCTGAGTGCTCACTTACAAAAGCATACCTGAAGCTTCACTCTTAGGTGAAAAGTAAACCTTTCAAACACAGTCTGTGAGCCTCCACTACTGAGTGGCCTCAGGTTATCTCAAGTTACTCATCACTCTTCCTAATATCCTTAACTAATTTGCCAATCAGTGTGGCAACCATCCGTGCAACTCCAGATCAGCAAACCAGTCCAGCAAATATTGGCTTTTTAGCAATGTTCAAACAAAACCTCATGTTTCAAAGGTACACAATGAGGACAAGAAACAGCTCTGAGATGTGAAACTGAACTGCTCATAGATGGTAATGCTTGAACCCACAACCCCACTATTCACTCAGCATGACCGAGCCGTTAATTGTTTCAGAAATTCTGTAACTCAGTCATACATCTCTTAATTGTGTAAAATAACATGATTATAGAAGTTGGAAGTGCTGAAGACACAAACGCAGCATCTCTAAAGAGAAAAAAGTAAAATTTAAAAGTATATAGTTTAGGTATATAATTTTCAAAACTTGTCTTTTCTCTGCACAAGCACAGTTTGTCCTTCTGTGTATTTCAGTACTTTAACTTTTCATTTTGGATCACTACAATTTATAGTTTTTCTTTCCGATTTTAGATATTTTGGTTCATTTTGATGATTCTGCTAGAATTCATAAATCAATTGGATGCTTGTCGCAATGTGGATCCTCTTGCTGTCTTATAATACATAGAGGCAGTCCCATGAGTGGGGAATTGCTTCCATTGGAACTGAAACTTGGGACTGAATTGTAAAACAAGCCGGGGGTAATTTTAGGGGCCAGAGCTTGTACAGACAAGATGCAAGACCCTGGACAGTATTTTACAGGTGACAACTGATTAAGAAGCCACCAACCAGGCCCACCATCCAAATGACAATGATGGGCTGCCTCCCAGAACTGTCAGCCTGGTCAAAACCAACACTGCTGTCTCGACAGTGACCCTGATAAAGGTAGTCATGAGCAAGGCTGTTGGAAGAAGGGTAACGTGCCTCAGTCCAGAGGCAGTCCATTTACCTGATTATGTTTAAAGCAGTCAGACAGCTGATACAGTAGCTAGGAGATCTCCTCCAGCACAGACATCCCCACAGAAAGCAGCAAACAGAACTGCACACAAAACCAAACATCCCTTTTTATGGCACTAGTTGCAGAATAGGGAGTTTCATTTGTTCGGTGAAAATCTCAGTGAGTGGGTGAATGGATGAAAAAATATATTTTTGAGCCAACCTGTTCAGGGATGTTTATTACTCAACTCCGAAACAGATGGGACTTGAAACCAGGTCTCCTGGCTCATGTCTTGTGAATTAGGAAGTAGATGACTAAGTGAATGGGTTGGTTAGTGGGCAGGTCAGTGAAGAAAGTGGGTGAGCTGAGTGGGTAAGTGAGGAAGCTGAGGAGAGCGGGTAAATGAGGAGGGTGAGGTGAGGAGAGTGGGTAAGTGAGGAGGGTGAGGAGAGTGGGTAAGTGAGGAGGGAGGGTAAGCTGATTGGGTCAGTGAGGAGGGAGAGGAGAGTGGGTAGATGAGGAGGGTGAGGTGAGGAGAGTGGGTAAGTGAGGAGGGTGAAGTGAGTGGGTAAGTGAGGAGGG
>NC_057714.1:9203657-9227584 GCF_004010195.1 Chiloscyllium plagiosum | reverse complement strand
AATGAGGAGGGTGAGGTGAGGAGAGTGGGTAAGTGAGGAGGGTGAGGTGAGGAGAGTGGGTAAGTGAGGAGGGTGAGGTGAGGAGAGTGGGTGAATGAGGAGGGTGAGGTGAGGAGAGTGGGTAAGTGAGGATGGGGATAATTGAGGTGAGTAGGTGGTGACGGGTGAGTAAGTGGGTGAGTGAGGATGGTTAGGTGGGTGGATAAGTGTGTGTAAGGGGGAGTCAGGAGGGGCTCTCTGGCTGGAGAGAGTGTGGGCCAATGGTGCAGGTAGACAGGTCAGGTCAAAAAGGGTAGTTGGCAGCTCAGGGAGCTAGTCTGTTAGCTGATGGGGGTATCTGGGAGTTGGGAGGGTCAGTCAGTTCGGTCAAGGAGGTAGTCAGGTGAGGGCTCTCAAGGGGTGGTCAAGGCTGGATATCAGGGACTCTCAGTGTAGAGTGTTCAGTTCATAGAGTCACAGAGATGTTCAACATGGAAACAGACCCTTCAGTCCAACTCATCCATGCCAACCAGATAGCCTAATCTGATCTGATCCAATTTGCCTGCACTTGGCCCATACCCCTCTACAGGGACTCAGTGGTTAGCACTGCTGCCTCACAACGCCAGGGACCTGGGTTCAATTCCTACCTCGGGCGACTGTCTGTGTGGAGTTTGCACATTCTCCCTGTACCTGCGTTGGTTTCTTCTGGGTGCACTGGTTTCCTCCCACATTCCAAAGATGTGCAAGTCAAGTGAATTGGCTATGATAAATTGCCCAAAGTGTTAGTGAGGGGTCAATACAGGATAGGGGAATGGGTCTGGGGGGTTGGTGTGGACTTGTTGGGCCAAATGGCCTATTTCCATACTGTAGGGAATCTAATCTAAACCCTTCCTATTCATGAACCATCCAGAAGTCTTTTAATTGCTAACATTTTACCAGCATCCACCAATTCCTCTGGCAGCTCATTCCATACACACATCATCCTCTTGCCTCTTGGATCTCTTTTAAATCTTTCCTCTCACACCCTAAACCTATGCCCTCCAGTTCTGGACTCCCCAACCTGAGGGAAAAGACCTTGTCTATTCACCCTATTCAAGCCCTTCATGATTTTCATGATTTTATAAACCTCTGCAGCCTCCGATACTTCAAGGACCAACCAGCCCCAATCTATTCAACCACTCCCTATAGCTCAAATCCTCCAACCCTAACTCTTTTCTGAACCCTTTCAAGTTTCACAACATCCTTCCAATACAAAGGAGACCAGAATTGCACACAATCTTCCAACAGTGGCTTAACCAATGTCCTGTACAGCCGCAACATGACCTCCCAACTCCTATACTCAATGCTCTAACCAACAAAAGTAAAGCATACCAAAAGCTTTCTTCACTATCCTGTCTACTGAGACTCTACTTTCAAGGACCTATGAACCTGAACGCCAAGGTCTCTTTGTTCAGCAACGCTGCCAAGGACCTTACCATTAAGTGTATCAGTCCTGCTCTGATTTGCCTTTCCAAAATGCTGCGCCTCATATTTATCTAAATTAAACTCCACCTGCCACTCCTCAGCCCATTGGCCCATCTGATCTAGATCCTGTTGTAGTCTGAGGTAGCCTTCTTTGCTGTCCACTACACCTCCAACTTTGGTGTCATCTGCAAACTTACTAACTATACCTCCTATATTTACATCCAAATCATTTACATAAATGACAAAAAGCAGTTGATCCAGCACCGAACCTTGTGGCACACCACTGGTCATAGGCCTCCAGTCTGAAAAGCAACCCTCCACCACTCTGCTGTCTTCTAACTTCAAGCCAGTTCTGTATCCAAATGGCTAGTTCTCCCTGTATTCCATGATATCTAACCTTGCTCACTAGTCTCCCAAGGGGAACCTTGTCATACGCCTTACTGAAATCCATATAGATCACGTCTGCCACTCTGACCTCATCAATCCTCTTTGTTACTTCTTCAAAAAAATCTATCAATTATGTGAGACATGATTTCCCACACACAAAGCCATATTGACTATCCCTAATCAGTCCTTGCTTGTCACATACATGTAAGCCCTGTCCCTCAGAATTCCCTCTAACAACTTGCTCACCACCGATATCAGGCTCACTGGTCTATAGGTCCCTGGCTTGTCCTTACCACCCTCCTTAAACAGTGACACCACATTAGCCAACCTCCACCTGTGACTATTGATGATATAAATATATGAGCAAGAGGTCTAGAAATCACTTCTCTAGCTTCCCACAGAGTTCTCGGGTACACCTGCTCAGATTCTGGGGATTTATGTGACCCAATGTGAATGTCAAATCAGCTTGCCACCCAAGTCAGCCAGAGTCAGTGCTGGTCAAACTGCTGTGGCTCAACATTGATATAGTACAATTGCTCCATTTCCACTGTTCAGGAACTTCCTCAAAGCTTCTCCCAATCCTTTGTCATGACTTCTTCAGAGGTGCAGCAGCACAGATAAACAGAGATTGCACAAGAATTCAGTGACTTTAGATTTGAATTTAGTGGAAGTTTGGAAGTTTGCACATTTTCCGATATCTTGCTTCAACCGTAAATAAATCTAAAATTAGAACACCATTTATGTTACTATTGGCCACTTGAAATTCGTGCAAATTAATGTAAACTGGGATTTTAAACTTTGTAACATTTGCTTATCACACCATTGTATCAGCCAATGAGGCAGGGGAAACAATGTGGATTTATGACATGACTTAAAGCATTTGCTCCCCAAACAAAATCGATTTACAAAAACCCATTAAAAGGAATCTCCACAAACTGTGGAACAGATCTGAGCAAGCTTCAACAATAAAAGGAAAATGATTTCTCTAGCAAGATGCGGTGTGTAGAAGATAGCTAGATAACACCAATTGATTATTTCTCTAACAAAGACAGTGAGTAGAAGGTAGTTACATAATACAAGGAATGTGTGCAAAATCCATCCCAGTTGCGAACAGCAGTTTAGTCTTCAGGGCTGGAATGATCGATCAACTACACTCTGAGGAAATAGTCATATTGTTTTATGCTGCCAATCACATAGGCAAGATTTTTCCAAACTCCTGGAGTCAGGAATCACCAAAACCTTTGTTTTTCTCGCAGTGAATTACAGCAACCTTTCTGCAGGCGGGAGAGATCCCTAATGCATATCCTTCGATAAGGTCAGAAGTCGCACGACACCGGATTATAGTCTAACAGGTTTATTTGACACCACAAGCTTTTGGATCGCTGCTACTTCATCAGTTGAAGTCACCTGACGAAGGAGCAGTGGCCTGAAAGCTTGTGGTTTCAAATAAACCTGTTGGACTATAACCCGGTGTCGTGCGACTTCTGACCTTGTCCATTCCAGTCCAACACCAGCGCCACCACATCATCACATCCTTTAATGGAGGGAGGGTTTGCCATCGAAAGCACTGGGAGAAATTTTCCCCCAAAATACTTTCATCAAATAAGGAGACTTTGGGAAATGTTCAAACACTTGTCTTAGTTGACAGTTTGAAAATCTTTGCAGAACTCTGTTGAAGTGTTATGACGTGATAAGTGTTTAAATTGTCAGATGACTTGAGATGTCATTATTAGCCACTGTAATTGAAGTAAGAAGTGTGTATTATTGAGTAAATAATTATCCAGCCCCTAGACTACTAGTCCAATAAGAAGACCACTGTGACCCTAGTGGGTTGGGGGTCAGTTATGATATTAACATTTATAAAATCTCAAACCCATCTCCAACCTTCCCACTTCTAGATTTATTGGAAGCAGGATTGAGTGTTAACCACCCATTCCCAAAAGGCCTATTGAATGTTTGAATGACTCTGGCTGCCTCTGCTTTGCATTTGACCATGGGTGACTGGTTTTCCTGCCAAGTCCTTAGATGACCTCACAACTGAAGGGAGGAGAACCTCTTGAAAAAAGTAAGAACATCTCCCAGTTCCTTAGACTGAATCACCAAGCAGATTGCTTGCTCCATCATGTACAGGACTGGAGTGGGACAACCACCCAGCTACCCCTGACCCTGGATCAGCGATCAAACTTTCCCCTCCCAGTTTTGTGGATCAGACCACCACCCTAGTTGGAAACTGACTCTACGCTAGCTACAGCAGTCAATGACTGCTCCTGTCTGACTGGAAGCTAGTGTGTCAATTAAAAATACCAAAGCAAAATACTGCAGGTACTGGATATTGAAAATGTTGGAATTACTTGTGGAGACGGAATACAACAAGAACAAAATAACTTGCATTTATGTAGCACACTTTATGACATCAGAATGTTGCACAGCATTTTATATCTTCTGCCATCGCAGGTGTAAGGCAGGAAATGCAGCTGCCAATGTGCACAAAACAAGCTCCTGCAAACAGCAATGGGATAGTAATCAGATAAGCTGCTTCTCTAGGTATAAGTGCAAGTATTGAGATGTAATAATAAGGCAGAGTGTTCTTGTGGGTGCATGACACAAAGGGAATTATGAGGGGAAGAGGGTGTGTGAAGTGATTCTGGGAACAAAGGCAGAGCAAGGAGTGAGATGGAGGAGGGGAGAATGTATAGGAGGGCATAAGGAGTGTGTATTAGGAAACTGGAGAGTTGTCAGATAATAACCAAAGTTATTTGTAACATCCACCCATTTTCTCCAATAACCTCCTACAACTCATATAGTCACCCCTGCACAACCACCATGTACTAAATCTTCTCTCACCTAACTCCTTATTTCCTGTTTTCAGAAAATGCAATATTGTTTTGTTATATTATATATTGTATTATTGTAGGAAGGCAGTAAGGGGGTGGGGGAATTTTGCATGTCTGTGTTGTGAGGGCAGATTTTCTCATCCCTTCTGCGTCCGTCCTCTTTGTCATTCTACTTTCTTACACCCATCATCATTCCAAACAATACTTTTTTTTGTTAATCAGATAAGGTTTATGGCCATCTACACACAGTAGCTTAAAGGAGCTGACTTGTGCTGGCTCTACACAGGGCCTTTTGAGCTGCTGCAAGGCCATTCAGCCTCGAGAAGACACTAATCCCAACCTCTCGCAATACTGCCCACATTATTGCTCGTAGCCTGTATATGCATGTTCAGTGTGGCCCGTCCTATTAAGCTTTTCGTTGCTTGTCAAATAGGTATTGATGTTGGATGGTTCAGGAAAAGAAACCCATTGAACTTCTGAAAGAAAACGTGCCTTATTTTGTACCAGATGGTTACAATCTGGCATTTATTTAGCATAATAACCACCTCTCATGCCCAATCCCTTTGACTTAGTTGATATTTTAACTTTTCTCATTTCAAAATATACTTTATTTATAAAGAATATCTTTATATATACATAGTCACAAATGCAGTTCAGTTCTGTACAGTCGCAAATCAAGGTAACAAACAAACCCTAGAGTTTGACTCTATCCAAACAAACCAAAAGCATCCCTTACTTGAACAAGATTATATTGACATGTATTTGAGGCTCCAGGAGGGTTGGATTAGTGAATAAACTCAATTTAATTTCAGCAGAAGGACCTCAGAGAGTGGGTCCTGGATCTTGAGATGTGCAAGTCTGCAAAGTTCGATTGGGAGAAAGTGAGGTCTGCAATTGCTGTCGTTCAGAGTTGAGAATGTGCTGCTGGAAAAGCACAGCAGGTCAGGCAGCAACATCGATTCCCCTGCTCCTCAGATGCTGCCTGACCTGCTGTGCTTTTCCAGCAACACACTCTCAACAATGTTCGATTGGGGTTAACTCTTTTTACCCTTAACCTCTGATGTTCAGGGTTCAAATCTCAGTCTAGGGTTTGGGTACAAGATTCTCAGCTAACCGTGCAGCAATGAAGGCTTGGAGTTACTGTCTTTCACATGGGGTGTTAAATCAAGGCTGCTTGAAATGCTGCCTGGTCAGGTCGATATCAAATAAACCTTTTCAAAGCAGAGCAAGGGAGTCTTATCCAATACTTATCCCGCCATACACATTCTAGCTGATTGTTCTCAAATTGCTGTTCGCTGTGTATTGGCCGTTGCACTTTCTGCATTGCAACAGTGACTTCCTGAGTCGTACAGTTTTTTCTGAGACATTTAGTGGTTGGGAAAAATGTTCCACAGAAAGAAAGTGTATCTTTTCTCTTTCCCCTGTACGTTGGCATGGGCTGATTCATTATTGCAAAGAGCTATAACTGGAACTGAGCATCATGAGAGGGTCAGCAAACAGCCAACTACTGTCATTCTCTGCAAAGACGATTGCTGGTGAAAGAATGAAGGGTAGTTTCGTAAAAACATTAACTTGAGGAATTCCTGTAGCAATGGCCTGGCTCCACGATGATTAACCTCTGATAACAATAACCATTTCCCTTTGTATCTTCCATTGGAAGGTTATCCCTTTGACCTCCATTGACCTCAATTTTCTTAAGGGCTATTTTATATTATACCGGTTCAAATGTTGCTTTGATATCCAGAGCAGGTACTCTCATCTCTCCTTTGGAAATGACTATTTACCCACTATTTACTTCACAGCAGTCAGACTTCTAGTTTTAAATAGACAATGCTCAGTTTAAATGGCAGAATACAAATTCTGAGTTACATTGTATAATGTCATTACAGCGGATCATCTGATTTACTGCCGGTAATGTCACTGTGCTACTGCTAGTGATCTATTCAAAAGCGTCCATCAGCTACAAGCAGACATTAATGTTATGAATCAGTCAGGTATTTCACTTTGCTTCAGTTGCAGAGTTAACAATATGCCACCTGCTACTTCTCAGCAATAAAGTGAAACTGACAATCCAATACAATCTGTAATAGTTTCCTCACCAAAGTTTTAAACTGAATGGCAACAATCAACTTTCACTTAAAGTAATTGGATTGTTGTCGGCTTTGAGCTGGAATTTGGCGGGAATGATCTTGGCTCCCAATTGGGAAGTTGCGAGTTCAAGCTCCACTCCAGCAATTTTCATGTTCGCTAACACTCCACAGCAGTACTGGGGGTGTACCACACTGTCGGAGGTGCCCTCTTTAAAATCAGATTGTAAACCAGGATAAATTCTATGCTGTACATCTCTATGACTCTAAATGCCCCTTCTGCCCTCTCATATCAGTATCAATGGTGTATGTCCCTGTGTCTTCACTAATATTAGTCACCCAGCCAACATCAATTAAAAAATGACTGCTGCTTTGGCAAAGTTGTGTGTAAATTAGCTGCCACAAGGTAACTGTAATTACTCTGTTCAGCTACTTCGTTCGTGATGCAGTCCTTTGGAACACCCCGTTAAATACAAATGCGAGTTATTTTCTTTCTTTAAAAGAATATCGATCCTCTTGCAAAATTGTGGATTACATGGTGCATTACTACTGTCATTATATGACAGGGCATCACCAGGAGAAATGCTCATAGTTTCCTCACATATACACAACTTTGACTTTTTTTTTTGGAGTTGCTATCATTTGTTTCACATAAATGTAACAAGGTGAAGTATTTAAATGATGTCAGGAACCACGGCGTGGTTAATCTTTCTGCTTTCCAATTCAAATTGTTATTTGTAATGTGCTAGCTTAAGTGTGGTCTTATATGGGTTAACCAAAGCCAAGAATATCCAAAGTTTAGCCCATTGAATACACGATCACAAATGTGTTACAGTGCAAGAGGAGGCCGTTTGGCCCATCGTGTTTGCACTGTGTCTCCAAATGAGCAATTCACCAAGTGCCACCCTCCCCTTGTTAGGTGAGCGTAATTGCCAATTGAAAGTCTCGATTAACCCTGCCTCCACTACATTCTCGGTCAGTGCATTCCAGACCCTAACCGCGGCCGGAGAAAAGGTTCTGCTCTTTCTTAGGGGGTGGGGCGGAGAAGGAGAATACTGCGAGAGGAGGGGATTAGAAAAGAGAAAGGGCGCCTTTAGATATTTCCTTTGTTAAACAACCGGCGATGAGGCAAGTTGAGGCTATGGTGCAGAATGTAGCCAGAGGGGAATTGTTTAGAAAGGAGCGCAGTGACGTCTTGAAGCCCCCATGTCATTTACCGTTCCTCTTGTATCAGTAACTTTTTTTTGTTTTCCCTCTATTCTTTTCCAGTATTGTTGCCAGTATCGGGGACAGACTTGTTTATTTAGACGTGTATCTTTTAAAAGACTGCCATCAAATCTGCGGCTTTCCTGTACTCTAAGAGCATTCTGTCGACAGCCTTTCAGAGGCAATTCTTGTTGATGGAAGCGCTGTCAGGCATGTTGTAACTGTGTACATTGGAATTGGAGAGAAATTGATTACGGGCCAAAAACTACAGGCTGGAAGAAAGTTAAAAGCAAGCCTGAGAATTTTTTTTAACCATCTTCGGCATCTTAAAATTAGAATCACAAATCAAAATTGTTGGAAAAAAAACACATCTTTGACCCTTTGATTTTACTCTCCTGCTAAGACGCTTTGAGCTGTAGCCGAGAATGTTATCATTAGCAATAGTGTGTCCGAGACTGAGAACGGCAGGTCCTAATAACTTGTCAGGCTTGGCAAAATGCACTCACCCCGCGCGTTGACTATAAATATCTTTACAAATCACATGAAATGTAAGGTGCACGACACCTGGATGTACAACAGACCTTCAGAAAGCGGGAGGTTTGCATATTTTTTTAAAATATGGATCAGCAGAATATAGATATTCTGCTCGCTTATAAACAAGTGCAGAGACAGACAGGAGTAGGCGATTTTATATACACTGCACTCCCAGCGCCTGTCATTACTTAGTGATCAGCAATTAATCACGTCCAGCATCAGCTCACTTCTATTCCTTGTTTGCATATATTTCATTATTTATTTCTAGGTTCTGTAGACCACTCTGCTGAAATATTCTTCCCTCTCCCCCGCCCATCCCCCCTCCATTTGCAGCTTTATTGACATGTGCTCCGAGTTATTTATTTATTCAACCTTTTTGTTTTGTAACTGTCGCTGTGGTAAATCAGCAGGACATCTGTTCGGTACAGGAAAAACAAAGTGTCAACAACTGCAGAGCTTAAACGATAATAATGTGAAATTGTCAATGCCACATCGAGGACATTTTCACATTTTCCATGCTAACAGTTCTCGCACAGCGCTGTCAGATATCGGCCCTGAACTCTAGCCAATTGCTGCTTTGTTTTGGAATTTTACACTGGCATCTTTCTCAGGTTAGAACAAAAAAGCAAACTTGCGTGACGGGTTCCACCAAACTGCTGCCCTCGGAATCCTGCAAGATTGCACCTTTTGTTTTAAATGCTGTGTGAGCAACCACATTTCTGTGAGATTATATCGTTCCCACAACCCCGCACAGTATCAATTGTGAGTGCAGATTTCATAGTTAATCGCCTCATATTTCACATGGTGGCAATCATATCAAAAGCGGGCGTTTCTGAGGACGCGGTGGTCCCTCCACATCTTGTGAACTAAAACGTGGTACAGTCCTGAGCAAATGCATGGTATCAAAAGTTACTCCAGCAATCTTACATTTTTTACTCAGAGTAATAATATTAGGAGAAGCGGTGCGCCGGCTCCATTTCTCATGCAATTCCAAATGAACTATAAGACTGAGACAGAATCAACAATGTTGAGAAATAAGTCATCATTCCATGCCCATTCCGCCCCGTGGATGTTTCCACTGTTATTTTAAACAGGACACTCTATTCTTTATTCTTGCTGATAATCTTACACAGGACATTTTATTTCGACAGCCGACATAAAGTTCCTGACCTAAAGCTCCTTTAACTGACAGCACAGCTAAGAAATCTGTCACTTTGAGCCCGGCCTCGGTATCTCTCCTTCTGCAAAGAGGCGTTCAGATTATCAAGCGAAGGACAGGGCTGGAGTTGCGCTGGTGTCTGGCGCCTCCTGGTGGAAGTGCGGAAAATGTCAACGACCCTCTTTTGCTAATCGGCAATATGAGTCTGAAAAGTCCATCGCTGCCTCTTTTAAAAAAAAAGTTGGTAAACTTCTCAATCCAGATGTTCACTTAACGTATTTCATTAGTGACAAATAAATGTTCTAGAATGCGGGCGTGTGAGTTGAGGGAAGAGATTGCCAGATTTCCAACACGGAATGTGTCGACATAAATCTTGGTTTGTCCGAGTGAAAGGTTTCTGCTTTCATGAGCGATCACTGCTAAAAGACAACATACGTGACATGGATTTTCGGCTACTCTCGAAATGACACTGAAGATACGGTAGCTGGAGAACTATAACTTAGCATTTTTTAAAAAAACAGAACTTTCATACATGTCGAGAAAAAAATCTAAGTTAAATTTGGAATTGTTTTTCTTAATGTCGCATTATTTCGATTACAATGATAATTTGAAAGCTTTAAAATGCTGTAAAATGGGTGATCTCACTAAGACTCCACCTCAACATTTTCAAAGATATTTCAGTGGTGATTGAATCTTCGAATTTGATGGACGGTCAATTTATTACTTCTTTTCATTCACATTGAAATTATGTAGATGGCTTTATTTGTTATTCCATTGTGTATCATAAATAGCTTACAGTTTTGTGTACTGCTTTTAAAAAGTTTGCTCAGCTCGGTGCTGTAGGTAAGAAGAGCACTACTCTGGATTGTGTGTGTGTCAATCAGCAGTCACCAGGAGAGCTGGTCTTCATCTCTCGGCAGCTACTGAACAAAACGCACTCAACCTAATGCTACTGCAACACCAAGTGCAGTCTGGCAAAACTTCAAAGATCCTTCTATGTGCATTTGCTCTAAAACTTACATGTGGGGTCTTTGGCATTTCTTTATTGCTAATGACTGAAACATCTAAAGCTAAAACAGGCGAAGAAATCTTTGTCTGCATCTTGTCACTCAGACACTCAACTGGGAAGCAAATAATATGCAGCAACACTTCAAATCAACTGTTAAATGGGAGCTTAATCCGAATGTCACTCGATTCACAAATGTAAATTGGTTGTCACAAGACAACCTAGTCTCAGCACAGAAGTGTGTGAAGGTGAAAGAGTGCAAAGTACGGTGATTGACGTATTTGCAATAAATGTAACCAGTGCACTGTGTGCAGCGACATTTCAATAAGGTTCGTTTATTAGTTTAAAATCTTTACACAGCATATCTCATTTTAAGCAATTCACGCTCGGTAAAAATGAAGTGCTCATATTGATGCAAGAAACTAAATACTGAAAAGCAAAATATCATGGAACCGGCGCAATATGTAATAAGACACGAGGCAAAAATAAGGAAACGTACTGAAGAGGTTGACAGTCGAAATGAGTGGCAATACTCTGGCGGTGCGGCCTATCAAACTGAACATGCCTTTAGCTGGGATATCACATTGTGATTCTCGGACAAACTTTGTTTCGCGTCCTACCGCATGCAATGAAAGAGGGTTTATAAAAGCGCCTCTGAAATAAGAAACCCTCTCAATGAATTTCTCATGAACCTAATCAGACAAGAATGGTCATAAATCCAAATACAAACATGCAACACTACAATGGAAAGTGAACACAAAACTCGCCCGCAGGGAAGAAATTGCTGCATGTGGATACATGCTATTGCCCTCTTTACAAAATTAACTGGTCAATGAAAAATGAGCGAATACGAATCCATAAATCTCTAGCAACCGAAACCTCCATTTAATTCGAGGGGATATCTGGCAAATGCAGTAATAAGAAAAATAGAAATAGTAATGGACGAATCATTTCAGACTATTGTTTTACTATGTATTATATGGTAAAACAGCCTCATGGAGTTTTGTAGATTCAACACGTTACTGTTGTCAGAGTTTACTGGAATCACTGGAGAAATATTAAAATTTCTGAAAGATAAATATAAGGTGTTGGTTATACTTAGGCAGTGGGTCAGCAACAACAAACGGAAATGTCAGACTTCAAAAACATTATGCTTAACAGGATTTGTAATAAACATAATTGAGTGAAAAAAATAAAAGCAGTAGTGTACTCTATCCTGCATTTCATCCCTGTGGTGGAATGAAATGTATTCTCCGGAGAATTTTTATTTGTGAAGCCAAGTTATTTGGCCAAATAATAAAAGGGACAATGTGACAACACGCCAATGCAACTTTATTAAATGTCAAGTTTTTTTACGTAAGTTTTATGAAACTATAAATTTATTTTTCATTTGTTGGAATATTAGTCAGAGGAACTCATTGTCTATTGCGGGCATGGTAGCGGAAAAGACAGAAAAACGTATTCAAATGTAGGTCTTCCAGTGCCCTAATTTAACTGATGGACAATATTTTGCAAAGCAGCCTTTTAATCTTGACTTTTTAAAATAAAAAGTTGATGCTTCAAGCGCGTTGCTTTCACTTTCAACAACGTTTTCTGAATAATTCTCAAATTTAAAAACGGACCGCAAATTACTTTCAGATTATTTCACGCAATAAGCGATTACTGTTTCTGTGCATCGACTAAATGTGTAATTTTCTCGGCGGTTGAATGTAAGAACTGCGGCTTGTTCATTCCATGAAGCGCCACTCGTGGTTCGACCAAACAATCCTGGGCTTTCTGTAAAACCGGTTTTGGACGCTGAGTGGCGCTCGAGTTCACCTGCGCGTTTGGGTGAGGGGGCGGAGTAAAGCGGGAGATACCGCGCCCCTGTGTCTGTGACGTTCGAATGCTGTGACCAATCCGGAAGGTAGGGTGACGTTGCAATATACGATTGGCCTGTCACCGTGCATATGGTTAATAAAGAGGTGGGGCCCTGAACCCACGTGATATCGGGCCCACTTCCGCCTGTGACGTTTTGGAAACGTGCGGCATTGGCGGAGCAGGGTGGAATATAGGATCAGAAATTACAGCAGTTTGATTCCTCCTCACTTCGGGCAATCAGAGTCTTCCACAGTTAAAATAGCTAATTTAATCACTTCATGGTAAAGATTGCAATGGAAATTTATCTGAATTTTGCTGCATTAATCCAGTTAGCCAGTGACAGACTTTTAAACCTGGGAAGGAAGATGCAGCTGAATTTGTTTAAAATGCGGGAAGGAATGACTACAGTGTGATTAAACGGCCCTAAAGCGTATTACATGGCGCAATGTTCTTTTTTAAAAATAAAAATTGAACTGAAAGATATAAAATACCTGGTAAACAGATCTTTATGATCTCGACAGTGATGTTTTGTTTGCAAATAGTTATTTAACGTAAATCACTACAGAATTGGATTGACAAGTGGGCGGGGATGTCCTGCCCTAATGGCATAGGGATAAAGCCACAGTACGAGATTGTCTGTTGGGTTAATATAGGAAGAAGACATACATCAGCCAACAGTGTATTTATTGACAAGCACAGCTCGAAGACTTAGCTACGTCTCCTACATTTGTTTAACGTCGAAGTCGCTCATGATTTGCATAATGCAGATTCTCCATCACCTTATCACCTCATGCTGCGCTCATCCTTTGCGCCTCCGTAAGGCGCCGAGTTAAGACAGCCCCAGCAACAGTCCGCATAATTGCTAAAGTGCCACTGCTACAATTGTTTTTTCTCTCTCCCTAAAACAATCATTAAACTGCAAATCCATTGTATGGCAAACAAGGCGGTCTGTAGAGAACTGACTGTCAGTTTAGGTCTCGTTCCAATAAAAATTAGGCACAAAACTGACTGCCCCCTTCAAAAGTGAGGATGTTCTGAAAGACCTCGGCTGGGTACCATGCAGCGATCCTCGGTGAAAGAAGCTTCTCAATACAAACTAAGTTAAAGCGCGGGAGTGGCAGGGGCTGGTTCAATAACGGGACTACGCTAAATCTGACAGATGGCTGGGGGTATTCGGCAGCTACATCACCTGTGATTTACATTTGCACATCTTCAGCTCCTGAGAACATTTAGCAAAGCATTTATCATTGGTTGATGAGATCAGAGAAAATTCACCAATCATTGTTACATCTTTAAATCTGCGAGGGCCATTGGACTGTGTTATAGTGCTGACGGATAGTTCTTGATGATATTCCTACCATCACTCTTTCATTATGTTACTTCTCTGTGGGCGGTTTATTTACATTGTTGAGGGATGTTATGATACTGCGCTGGAGCAAGTGGGATTTGAACCCGTCTCCTGGGCCAGGGGTACGGGCACTACGTATGCACCACGAGAGATGGGTTATTTACATCCTAATTGTTTTCGGTTATAATTGCTCATAATGAAAGGCCTGTGCGTTTCTTATTTCATGTGAATACATAGTTGTTACGAAGCTGAGACAGAAGCGAAGGTGTACAGTGAGGATTTTCCCCGAGCCCTATCTCTATCCCCATTATGTAACAGGGTAGCAAAACCCCTCAGTGTTATGTTTTCGCCGCATCAATCTGTAGTGAATTTAGAATATCACCCCACACTCAAAAAAGCATACTCGTCTAGACCTTCTTCAATAGGCTGATACCAAGCGGAGAAACACCAATCATATTACTCAGCAGACACTGCGCACTTTCGCTTGGTGAGTGTGTACCTGTTAGAAAAAACACCTCAGTGAGAGTCCCATAATCCACCTTTGTTCATCAGCCTCCCGTCGCTTTTGCATACGCGATGATCACAGATCTTCAATTCTTCTTTTGGGGAACACAAGTACTTAAGTAATCTAAGGAGATTGAGCGACGATTTTGGGTTGACGGTTGGGGTGCATTTACATTCCTCAGGCAGTTGTCCTAGAATGAACTGCTCCTTAATCATATCTCTCTGCGAGCGAATGCCCAAGAACGAGTAACAACTCAAGCTGAGAGGCTATGTACTCCGTGAGGGAACCGCTCTCCACATGAAACCATTGAAATACCCCATGCCCAGAGATAGTAATTCGGAGACATAACGTTTGTTTGCGTACAGTAATAACACTATAGAACCTTGCCTAGTACTTTCTGAAAGTAGCCTGTCAGAGCTTGAGTCATTTTTACCCATAGGCACATTGACATTTTCGGTACACACAGAGGAAGGTGCACACGAGAAAGATGGGCTCCCCGGCCTCCATTCATTCGCCAGGGGTCCTGTGCCGTAGCGTCCCTGTTTCTGGATTAGAAGGTCCCGGGTCAAGGGTCACTGGACACGAAACGTTAACTCTGACTTCTCTCCACAGGTGCTGCCAAATCTGCAAAGTTTTTTTTCCCCCCCCCAGCAGTTTCTGTTTCAAGGCCCACCTGTTTGGTGGGTGTGTTTGAACAGGTCTTACCAGAACAGCTACAGCATCTCAATGTGCACTAGTCTTCGCAATAGATGCAATAAATCTTCGGGCCTCCCACAGTGCGGGGATAGGGCCGTATCACATTGGGCACCCAATTTCTTTCTAATCACCAGATTTAAGACAGGTGGGAGCCAGAGAACTTATTGTGGCTTTTATTTTCAAGAAAAGGACAGCATAAACCTCCTCAACATTGCCCATTAGAAGGAAACTGGTTTGTGTGTGAACGGAATTCTCAAATTGGCCACTTGTTAAAAAAAATCGATACCCACTTCACGTGAGCTTTCATTTCAGCATTTTTCAGCAAAATAAAACAGTAATGCAACAGTTTCCCACCAGATCTGCATCCCTCGGTAAAATCTCCTTGAGATCATAGTGATTGATCACTTTACGCCAAGTTTGACTTTTCAATTGTTGCTTTGTTGGGAGTGAGGAGAGATGCATTTTCAGATAGGGTGGCAGAGTGAAGGTACAAACCGAATGAAGGACTTTTTATGCTTCTGTGCTAACTTTGTTTTGGGGAGGGGAGTTCGGATGCTGCTGCAATGAACAATCTCGCTCTCTGAGCGCCAAGCGCTTTCACACTCACTCAGAAGTGCAGTAAATTGTACCGGCTGGAGACGGGGCTGCCTCCCGGAGGTTACACATGAGATTTGAAACCGCTCGGCTTACCGTCACTCACAAAGGTTAACGATGGAACACTCACTGGGCCATGCGGTGATATATTAATTTCGGACAAGGGGACATCATTAGGAATAAACACTTGGGCGTATTTTTTTTATGAAGTAGCATTATCCGGAACACCACCAGCCCTGATAAATCAATGGGAGAGCCCAGCGTTGTATCTGCTTTGTAAAAGGCGTAACATTTACCTTAGGTGGCGGTACGAGTCAAGTGGCCCCAATCAAAGTAACTATACTTTACATCTATCAAACAAATCTAAAACACACGACGCCCCTTCGACATAAATCAACCGAGTCCCTTACCATGTTTACACTATTAATCTCGGAACAAGACGCAGCATGAAGTGATATTTTATCCCTTTGGTTTCTTCTGAGGACCGTAGAAAATCACTTCCTAACAGTATCATTTTTTTTTGAAAACAAAAACACGACACCAAAACTTGCAAGATGAGATTTCCCAAACTGTGAGCAAGGTTATCAGGTAGAGCGGTGAGCCCAGCCGCCGCTTCGCTCGGATTATCGCCCTTTGAATAAGATTCGCTGTGGCACAGTGCGGCCGTGGGTACCACAGGGCTGTTGTAATACCACACACCTTCACATCAGGGGGATCGCTTCTGTGCTTTCATTCTCGAATTCCACCGCCATGAATAAATGTTACCCCAATGCCTTTAATGATCTGAACATTTTTATGGGCTTTGTAAACCACACGCGAGAATAAAAAAAGCCGGCAGTTATACATTATGTGTTTGATTTTCATTCCTGCCTTTTGAAGGTGACACGTAAAACCGATAGCAGCGTGTAGGTGGAGATTTTGATCCGCCCTTTGTCCTTGACTTGGTACCCTCAATGCGATTCTATTTGTTTTGAAAATCAATAGGAACGCGGAATGCCTACTTATTAGAATGTGCCTATCCACTGATGATTAATAAACCAACTTAGCTGAACAATCACAACGTGACCTGAACGAGGTTTCTGAATATTACCTTTCGGCGTGGACTGTGCAACTCCTGAAACGGATCTCACCCCCAGAGCTTGTAAATATATCAATGAAAACATTAATAACACTTGAATTCGCTCAACAAAATGTTGATATTTTGGTACAATTAGCACACTGCAAACATTCAAGTTGCCTGCCTGAGGCAATTATAGCTCGTTCTGTTACCAAACTTGGGTCATCTAATGTCCTTCTTTACATTAACTTTCATATGAAATCGAATATGTGCGCAATGCACGATGTTGTCCAAACTGAATTCTGTTTAATTATTCTAAACATGCCAGAGTTTCTATCGCTCGAGTTGAGGGGGGAAAAAAACTGTTTTATGGCCGCAAGTTAAAATGAACAAGATCTTTACTTTCGAGGAAAAGTTACCGATGGCAGGACTCTTGTGTTAGTTTCACAGTTATGCTCCACAGAAACGGTCATCTTTATTGCAATGTGTGCAACTTTCCTTGAATACACCGAATTTCGTTGAAAGCTTGACGCTTTTGCTTATTAAGTGTATTTTTTCACTGTAAGTATAAGTTTGGATGTAAGACTGCCTAAGATATAATCATGCACCAACACTGTGCAACTTCTGCCAGGTATATTTCACAACATACATCGAAGTAGTCACAGTCTGTATTCAATTGCAATTGAAGATCAGAACTGGATTCTAAATAACAAGGTTCGCACAATAGATATTAAGCAGAATTAAAAGTTTAATTTGCCTTAAGAAAAATACGTACTAACACCGAGTTATATTTGAAAGTCTAACTTGGATTTAAAATTGCAGTCACCATTTCACTAAATAAATTATGAGATCGTCTGTGTTAGAATACAAACTAACATTAAGGGCTGCGAGTAAAAATAAATATTGGCAAGATATTTCCATTTATGCAGAGAATTCGATTCTATCCTGGTTTGTGCTATTTCTATATTAAACATGTAAGTGGCGAAGACGTACTTAACAACGAATACTAACTGAGTTATTGAAACCGCCACGCTGGAAGTAATGTGTGTGGAATATCCCTTTATAATTTTATTTCTCATATATTTTTTCGACGATCGATATCTCTCAAAGCCAGTTTGTATACTAAATATAACTGTAGACGCCAATCAATTGATTCACATTATAATACATTTATGAAATAAGTCGAACAACGAATGTCTGGTGGCCCATTATAAAATGGGATATTTTATAAATTGCACATAATCTCCTTGATGTCGATATAGGCCTTACGACTTGTTAACGCTTCTGGCCATATTTTTAAACGTATAAAGAATAAGATTGGCCCCTAGTTGCTGAAATTATATTTCTCGCCTAATTGAACGTTTTGCTTGAACTAAATGGAAATTGAATAAATGCTTGTTTACATGTCCCAAATTCCACAACTGTGTGATACGAAGTATGCAATAGATATTTTACCGCAGTTTATTTTACGACGGAAGACTCTATTAAATAAGGTAAATGTGAAATAGAAATCGTTTAGGACATGTTATTAATAAGCATGTCCTTGTAACCCTGACTCTGTGTTCTTATTAACAAAAGCGAGGTTACCCCCATTTACTGAAATGAGGCAGAAAATTTATAAGAACTAGAATGATTTTAAGCGTTAAAACGAAAGTGGTAAATCGAAATTTAAAATTTATTCGTTTCTGTAACATTACAAGAACCACAATTTTGTGACACTTTTGGTTCAAGTAGGGGTGTTCGCTGGAAAAAAGTATCTCGAAAGGCTTATCATATGAAAGGAAATTAAATCGAAACCTCATGTCACTGCCAGTCTCAGGAGCCGGAAACATAAAATTGCCAAGAGGAACATTCTCTTCTCCGAATAAATTGCTCGGACTCAAACCATGTATTGGAGGTCCTGACCTCGGTTTATTAAAATGACGGTGTGTGGCGCTGTGTAAGGGGGGCGTCTCCTTTGCAGGAGGTTGATCAAAACCTGCAGCCCTCTGCAGCTCATGAATATGAGAGTAAAGGTGACGTCATAATTCCCCGCCCTGATAGCTGTCCCGCCCTCTCTCTCTTATTGGATGTGGTTTCTATTTCTCGCCCTGTTATTGGTAGTTGGGCCGCAGGGGGGGTGGGGCGGTTAAAAAAGGCGGTGCTTGCCCAGTGACGCACCCTCATTAAAACGAGAAACGCCATCCCTACTGTGACGTTCCGGCAGCCTTAGCCAATCCGAGACGGTGGTCTCCGCCGCTGCGCGGGCTGGGCGCTGACGCCAGCGATAACGTCAACAATACCACGCCCCGAGTGGCGACTGCACCCTCGAGTCGCGACCCCTGGCCAATCAGGACGCGGAATGCAAATAAGCGGCCGCAAAGGCCAATGGAAAGCCACTCCGCCTGCTGGAGACCTTCCTGCCCTCCCACTCTCCTCCCTCCTGCGGCAGGTCCCACAGATTTATGTTCAGATCAACTATTCAATTAACCTGTGGAATGCAATACACATGCCCGACCACAGATTACATAGCAGTGTTCGTTAATGATTACTTGAGTTGTTTTACTGTTAAATTATTGAGATCTCACAAATAAAATTAACCGAATTGTTTTTATAATTGATTCATGCAAATTGTTCTGCATTAAATCAGAGACGATATTTTGTACAATAAATAATGACAAACAGTTTATGCCATAACGGTTGCACAATTAAACCTGTTGGACTATAACCTGGTGTTGTGTGATTTTTGACTTTGTACAATCCAGTCCAACACCGTCATCTCCGAATCATGACAATTGAACAAAGTCTTATTACAATTATTTATTCAAGTTTGGAAACGTTACGGCGTATGGTGCAAAAATCCATCATGATGTACGAACGAATTTAAATTAAATAGTTAAAAATCACACAACACCAGGTTATAGTCCAACAAGTTTATTTGGAACCACTAGCCTTCGAAGCGCTCCTCCGAAAGCTAGTGCTTCCAAATAAATCTGTTGGACTATAACCTGATGTTGTGTGTGTTTTTTTTTTAACTTTGTACACCCCAGTCCAAAACTGGCATCTCCAAATTTAACTTAAATATTCCGACTTGCATTTTAAGGAATCAGCAATAAGTAACCAGAACCCCATACACACCACAGGTAATTGATTGAATTAGATTTAGAGTTCTATATTTAGTGGGCGGAAACCTGCGTGAACACCGTATTTGCGCTTTCGTTAGTTAATTGCATAAACATTGCAATTGTGAAATCTTCGCCTCTGTACAAATAACCATCTCCCTTGTTAACATGTTTTCGAAACTGATGCCAAAAATATATCTAACTCTGTCGATATACTTTTGAGCCCTTCAGTTAAAAACGTTTGGTCCTGCTGGGGGTGGGGGGAAGTAAGAAAAACAAATGAAAATAGAACAGGTAAAATAATGTAAAGTAGGCAGAACTCGATTAGGTGGTGATCAATCAGCTGATTTTAAGCCCCTGTTGGTTTTCCTTTTCGATTAAGTCCGTTCAAGAATTATGTCCTGCAATGAGATCGCCGATTTTAATTAGAAGTGTCAATGGTCGGGAGGATCTGAGGGAGAGGCGTTTGCCTGCAAAGTGAGGCTTATCCACTGGCACCACCCTAACTCTCAGGGCAATTCAGGTGATGGTTGGTCCCGGCAAAGGAGGCGAGATGGGGGGAGAAAGGAAACTAGCACCGTTGCTGATCAAAACGGACTGCTGGACAGGAGCAGGGGAAGTCCTAATGCATCCTTGTGGGGCCCAGAGGAACCTCCCTATTCCTCTTGGGCCACAAGGAAACTGTGATAAGGGAAAAGAAATAAACTTAGCCGGACCTCCTGTGGTTAGAAGGCCGCCAGCTCCTACATTTGGCGGACCACAGACAGTCGGCCTGCAGTTTAAATTGCGTGGAAGTGTCATTGATTTAATGCGGACGCAAAGTCAGCAGTTAAATCCGAACTTCCTTCATTGGGGAGGGCAGGCTTCGTCTGAGTCTGCAGGAAGATGTGGTGCAAAGTCCTGTGCACACCATTCTAGTAAAACGGAGAATTGTTAAAATATCCTTTTCAGGTCAGGTTGACTCAGGGATTCTCCCATTCATCCACAAATATTAGAAAATAATAACTATTAATCTGGGGAGCTGCCCCAACCCTTTCCCCATTCCCTTGCAGGGCTTATTGGTGAATGTACACATGCCACAAAAAAATCTTAGTGCATTAACTTAACAGGGCTCACTGGACTAAAAGTGGTCAGACTCAAAATAATTCAGATAAGTCCAGCTAACAATGTATATTGCAGTAGATAACAGGATTTGTTGGGCTTGATCTAATCCTTCCACAACAGATTAATCCGAAAGTATTGCTTTCATACCAGTTGACAGCCATGCCTGGAAGCTACTGTTATTTATTCCAAAGACAATTATTTTCAAATCCATCTTCTTCTCATGATATTTCACACTAGAGAAATAATATATCGAATTAGGGATCTTTGGGAGTTGCTGCAATTTAATTAAGGCTGTCAAAATTTAATTGAAGGGTTCACAGGTAATAAACCACTAAGATGATTTGCAGCTCTCATCTGAACTCTGAGATTAAATTACAGCTATTGCTTACTCCACTATTATTTTATGATACACACACATTTAGAGAGCCAGTTCCTGTTGTCTGTCCTGTAACACCCCCCTGTAAAATATCTTCAACACTATCCTCACTCTGCTTCCTGTACTTGATTTGTGGCCCTAAACAATGAGTGTCAGCAGGCTATTCGATTACTGAGAGGGTTATCTTGTCCATGTTTGAATTTTCTGGGCACTGAATAACAATTAGAAGGACCCTTGGCTGTTCACTTCAGAGAGCCGCAGAAACATTGAATACTGAAATATTGAATAAAGACTCCAAAACCTTCCAAACCACCAAAAGTAATTCAACACAAAACAAGGTCAAAATCAGAGTTTTCTCACTCACTCTATCTTACCAAAATAATCTATCTGCCAAATATCTTTTTCACTTGCTTTACATTGGCTGTAACATACAATGATATAAGTAAAATGTCACCCTTTAGAATTATAAATGGAATAATCTGAAACTAAAATAGTTCCTTACCTTTTACAGTTTTGCTTTTCTGCAAATTGGTACATTTAAACTTGTAATAGACAATGTCTGTTATAAAGAAAATGATGTGGTCAATTTAGTTCTCACCAGCACATAACATAAAGGCTAAAAGTGTTCACTTAGCAAGAGGTAGCTACTATTTCTCAGAGATTAGAAATAGATATGATAGAAGATAAGTTAAAAATTTCCGATGTCTACAGCAGTATTCATTTACCAGATATTCAGCATGCATTTTGTTTTCAGTAAAATGATCATAACTCTTTAAAGTAAAAGCTAGACAAAATTATGATGCTTAGAGAGAAGGGAAGTTTTTAAAACCACCCATCGGGCTGAACCTGGGCAAATATATTTAAAATCACCTGGCTGAAACTGGACTAGACAGTTAAAATCTCCCAGTCGAGGGTGGGGGTGCTGGAAAAATCACAGCAGGTCAGGCAGCATCCGAGGGGCAGGAGAATCGACATTTCAGGCAAGACTCCTTCCAGGTTTACTTCCCCTCGCTGGAGAGGTCTGGAACTAATGTTTCACAAGACCAGCTTCAAATTAGTGGGATCATTTCCTGCTTATGTATTAGGAAAACAACCACAATTTCAGCTTGCCATTTGATTTGGACCGTAAACATAGACCATGAGATATAGGAACAGAATTAGGCCATTTGACCCTTTGAGGCTGCTTGACCATTCAGTCATGGCTGACATGCTTCTCAACCCCATTTTCATTAGCCTTCTCCCCATAACCCCGTACTAATCAAGAACCTATCTTTCCCTGTCCTAAGTGCACTCTGTGCCTTGACCTCCACAGCCTTCTGCAGCAATGAGTTTCACAGATTAACCATGATCTGGCTGAAGAAATCCCTCCTGAACTCAGTTCGAAAGGGTTGTGTCTTAATTTTGAGGCTGTGCGCTTGGGTCCTAGTCTCTCCTACTAGTAGAAACATCTTCTCCATGTCCACTCTATCCAGACCTCTCTGTAAGTTTCAATGAGATCCCCCTCATCCTCTGAACCTCCATTAATTACAGACCTAAAGTCTTCAACCGCTCGTCATGCGACAAGCCCTTCATCCTCAGCCCAGCACCACGTGGAGTTTTCTCTCATGTGAAGAGAAGTAGATCAGGGCCAAAAGATACACAAAAAGATACTTTGACTTTACCTCTGGGCGATGCATGAAGACACATTCTTGCCCTTGTATCCATCAAGTGAGCTTCAGCCTCCTCTGTAGGTTACTGCCTCCATTCCCCTTTCCCAATCATAAGATCATACAGGAAAATTTCAGCAGTCAGTGTAGCTATCAAAAGGTGACATCTAGTCTTTCTGCTTTCCCATCACTTCTCTGTTAGAAGTAGAATTAGATTCCCTACAGTGTGGAAACAGTACACACCGACTCTCTGAAGAGTAACCCACCCAGACCCATTCCCTACTCTATATTTACCCCTGACTAATGCACCTAACCTATACATTCCTCAACACAATGGACAATTTAGCATAGCCAATTCAACTAACCTGCAGATCTTTGGATTGTGGGAGGAAACCAGCGCAGCCGGAAGAAACCCACGCAGACATGGGAAGAATGTGCAAACTCCACACAGACAGTCACTCAAGGCTGGAATGGACCCATTCCCCTACCCTATTACTCCAGATTTATCACTGACTAATGCACCTAAGCTACACATCCCTGAACACTGTGGACAATTTAGCTTGGCCAATTCATCTAAACTGCACATCTTTGGACTGTGGAAGGAAACTGGAGCACCTGGAAAAAACCGACGTAGTCACGGGGAGAATGTGCAAACTCCACCCAGACAGTCGCCCACGTTCCTGGCACAATTTAGCTTGGCCAATTCATCTAAACTGCACATCTTTGGACTGTGGAAGGAAACTGGAGCACCTGGAAAAAACCGACGTAGTCACGGGGAGAATGTGCAAACTCCACCCAGACAGTCGCCCACGTTCCTGGCATTGTGAGGCTGTAGTGCTAACTACTGAGCCACTGTGCCACCATAGAGTGGGTAGATTAAATAAGGTTCATACATGAAATTACTGCAATCTCATTTCAGGAATGTCTCCCATTTACACTGCTCATACACTGCTCAAACTGGCCTGCAGCTAAAATGAGGCAAAT
>NC_057714.1:9173489-9203060 GCF_004010195.1 Chiloscyllium plagiosum | reverse complement strand
TTCTTTTTATTCTATCTCAGGCTGTGCTTGTCTTTGGCATGACTGACATTTGTTGTCCATCACTATTCGCCCTCAAGAAGGTGGAGGCGAGTCACCTACTTGTACCGTTTCATTCTGATTTGTCAATGTACGTCCATAATGCTTTCAGGGAGTTCCAGGATTTTGACTTGATGATGATGAACGAATGGCAAGAAATGCCCAAAAACCTGGTTTGTGCGCAACTTGATGGGAGTTGAAGTCAGTGATTGTGCAGAAAGTACAGCTTGCTACCTACCACTGTGCATCCATGAGGGAGGAGGAACTGAAAGTTCAAGGTGACTGAATATTATCTCACTGTGATCCGTTCTGATCTGGAGAGGGTTCAGAAGAGATTTACCAGGATGTTGCTGGGAATGGAAGGTTTGAGTTATAAGGAGAGACTAGATAGGTTGGCACTTTTATCACTAGAGCATAGGAAGTTCATAAAATCATGAGGGGTATGGATAAGGTGAATGGCAGGTGTCTTTTCCCTAGGGTTTAGGATTTCACGAATAGGGGCCATATTTTTAAGGTGAGTGGAGAAAGATTTGAAAAAGACGCGAGAGGCAACTTCTTTATACAGAGTGGTGCATGTGTGGAATGAACTACCAGAGGAAGTGAGGGATGTGGGTACAGTTACATTTAAAAGACATTTAGATAAGTACATGAATAATAAATATTTGGAAGGACGTGGGCTAAGCTCAGGCAGGTGGGACTAGTTTTGTTTGGGACAATTGGACCAAAGAGTCTGTTTGTGTGCTGTATTACTGTACCCGGGCTACCGAATTCCTAAGGGTTGCTGAGCTCCTCAAGTGTTGCTCGACTCAACCAGTCAAGTAGAAATGATCCATCCCATTCTCAGCCATGCCTCATCGATGGTGGACAGCAGTTTGGGCTTTTTAGGGAATCAGATGGTGAATTACCATAAAAGACCCCGTCTATGACCTCAGGTCATCAACATAATAACGGGTAAGGGCTGAGCAGATAGGGAGAAACTGTTCCCACTTATGAAAGATTTTAGAAGAAAGAGGCTGAAAGTCATTGACATAAGAAGCAAAACTGACACAAGATAAAGCTTTTCCTTGCAGCGAGTAGTTAGGGTCTGAAGTGTACTTCCTCAGAGTTTGGTGCCAAAGATTCAAAAGGAAATTACATCGAGCATAGAAAACAGTACAAACTTCATCAGGAGATTTACAGAAGAAGGCAGGAGCATGGCACTAAATAAGATTTTCACTGGACAGGCAGTGATAGGCTGAATGGCCTCCTTCTGTGCAGTGTTATGAAATTCTGTGGTCATTGAAGCCAAAATAGTCACATTTCTGGCCCGGTTAAGTTTCTGTGCAATGATGACCATGGAATATATTAGCATTCACTGCTTCCCCTGATGGAAAGCATGTACTGCAATAAATATAACTCACTAATGCCAGCTCACATCAATTGACAGTTACGACCACCAATTTCTTGTTTGATAAAATGAAAATGCCATGAGGTATGTTTAATGAGTTTGAAAATTCAGGGCATTAGCAATAGGAGGTTGCAGTTCCATATACCTAACAGGAGGTGGCAGTCAGGTTCAACTATTTGTTGTATGTTTGGAACATAGCAATATAATAGAACACATTAAGGAATTGGGCAACGGTAAAACCAGCCATCAGTACTACATACCCCCAGGCAGATGTTCCAGGTGTTCACACCTACAAGGTGTCACCCATCAAACAGTTCCATTGCTATACCACACTGCAGGCAAAATTATAGTCTGTCACCTCACCTGCACTACAAAGTTAATACACAGCGTATAATTGAAAGTCTCCAGATGCTTACAATTCTTAAGTGCCTCAACCATCATAAAATTGCAGCATTGCCTGCCCACATGACCAGGTAGCTGACAGACTGGATTTGATACAAGTATCCATTCATCTCAAAGTATTTCACGGTTAGTTTTCTGCTTGTGTCAGAGAACATAAGGGAGAAACTCCCAATCGCTTAACAAATTTACAGGTCATGGGCCCTTGTTGATTTGTCTTCCTGAGGGGAAGATGATGCAGGTTTCTTCCTGGGGAAATAAAATGATGCTGGCACTTGTTTGATGCTCAGCATGGACTTGTTGGACTGAAGTATATGTTTCTGTACCCTATGACTCTATGTTTCAGCTCACAATTGATTGAGAAAGGTTACAGATTAGTGCTCCAAGTGTCTGTTTGAATGTTGGTGCTGCAACACCTTCATTCTCACAGATTAGCAGGTCCTGTGGGACAGGTGATATAACAAGATGGCTGCCTCAATGCCGTTATCCTGTAACACCACTAGACACAGCTCCTGGGTTAACAGCAAATCAGTACAGAACATCACAGGTATAAGTTAATGTGACTTTTATGCCTCAGGAGTTCCACTTCCTCACTTAGCTCAGACACACTACTGTAATCACCAAAGGAAGATCTATGTCAAACTGCTCATTTGTTGCAAGTAAAGAAATAGCTGGTAGCAAGATTTTTATCTGAGAAGGTTCAACAGTCCTTTAAAAAGCTACTTTCAAAACTGAGAATAAAATAATCTTATCAATGCAGTGGAATTTTGCTGAGAGTAGGTTTGATGCATTTCTGTGGATTTAGGAAGTACAAGATTCAAATTGCAAATTTGCTTTCAGGAAACAATTGTTGAAAAAAAATCAGGATAATGCAGCTCTACATTAGAAGAGAAGCCTTGCTAAGTTACATTGCCTACACCAATTAGCCAAACAGTACATTCTGGGTTCATAAATCAGTATGGGTGGAGAATTGGCAAGAGCAGGGCATCAAGTCAAAAGTGAAAGAGAATTTTGACGAACTTGAATTTTATAGGGGTTTTTATCAGTTGGTTAGTTTTTGTTGCTTGAATAATGAGTTTGAGTGAAAAATAATGGTTTGGTTTTGTTCTTCTGCCAATTTTCTTCCCAACCCCTCTTAAAGTCTTGATTCTTTGCCAAGATTAAAGGTCCACAGATGTCCAGCAAATTTAATAGTGATTGTCAAAGGACTGCGTAACTGAAGGAGACATCAAATTCCTTTCCTCAAGCAGAAGTTATTAAACTGCACTACAGCTCATCCCGAATTCTGCTGTCTACTCACTCTTCACTTATGCAGCTGCTGATCCACACTGGCTCCCATCCCCCCAATATCTGTAAATTAAAATTCTCTACATTGTGTTTAAATCCTTTCATAGATCTGTAACCTCTATCAGGCATGGTATTTCACACTCAAACCCAAAGGTCTTGCACTAGTTCTTCCACCAGGTGAATCCTCACTCCTTTCACCAAAGATTGGTGGCTAGTTCTCCAGCAGTTTAGTCACCCATGCTCTGGAACTGCTTTCCCATGTTCACTCTTCTGATGAGTCGACCACTTGAAAGGAAGCAACATAACCTGAACGCAAAAGCAAATTATTGGAGACGCTAAAAATTGCAAGCAAGAAGAGAAAGTTGCTCACAAAGTGTAGCAGAAATCATGGAAACAGAAACAGAGCCAACCACAAGGAGAAAGGGTGGGAGGATGAAGAAAATTCAAAAGCCTGTTTTAGTCTGCCTCAGCAACATGTTCTCATCTACAAGCACTTTTCCCAGGGGGTGGGTGTTTCAAAAATGGCCACTGCCCTAAATCCTTTAATTGCATAAAATGATATCAGCAGTCAAGTGAATATGGCAAACCACAGTGTATAAATACATTTATCCAAACATTCTCCTTTTCCAAAATATTGTAAGATGAACATCTGCCCAGGTAATATCATTGCTGAGGGAAGTTTTAGCTGGTGTGGTAATTACTGCTGCTGATTGCACTGACTGGGGATCGGTTGAGCTCTGGAGTTCAGAGATTTTTAATTTTTTTTTCAATTGGCAAAATCAAATCTGCCTCATTAACTGTTGCAGTGATCTATCTGGTTGTTACATTGTATCATTTACAACTGAAGTGACAATGCTGTGCAAAAATCCCAAGTTAACAAGTGGGTTGACATTTATTGAGTACACTGAATGCTTGCACTCTGAGGCACTCTTCAATTCTTATCTATGACAATGGTTTAGCAGATTTGTCAAAGTGGAATTTAGCTTTCTGTCATTTCATGTTGATCTTGTCACTTATTCCTGCTTCTACTTCTGGCTTTAGTAGGTTTTTTTTAAGCTGTTGGAAGAACTGTCTAGGCGTGATCTGACATTAATTACTGGACTGGACTACTTTGTGTAATTTTACTTTCCATATCACCTATAAATTTTGCCTTGTACACATCTGCACTGAAACTGAATGAGATTTTTTAATGACCCCTTCAACAATGTTCACTGCTGCATTAGCCTTTCCATTTGACTGGAAATAGTGCAGAGATGAGGAGTGCAACTGAATTTCCCAATTGTTCAGGAAGTACCTGAAATCTTAACTCATAAAGAGAAGGCTATTGTCTCTTGTCAAAATGTTGGGAATACTATGGCAACTCAAGTGTGCTCTCTGGCATCCTACAATCTCATTGGCAGTTCTTGATGTCAGTTCACCTAACTTCTATTATTCCAAACAGTGGCTGACAGTGATGAGATAACCAATCCCTGTGAGAAAGAAGTCAAGCCAAGAGCTTGATAATTGGTAGTTCACAAGTCCTAAAGATTCCTGAAACATTTTGACATCTGTAAGTTGCTACACTTCTTTTATAGTTTTCATCTCATCAAGATCAGGTCTAAGTCCGTTTGCTGTCAGTATATGACTTACGTACTTGACTTCAATCATATTCAGTTGTTCAGTTGAAGTCCTTCTGGCACACTCTGTCTCTAGCAGTCTTATTGGATTTTGATGATGGTTTGCAATGGTTTCTTCCATTGTATCTCCACAACAGTAGACTAGCAGGTCTTCCACGGTTGCTTCCAGATCTTTGGCTATCAACATTGATATTCTTCCAAAATTACCAAACAGCATTAATACCCGTCTGTACCTCCCCTACAACATCCAGAATGTAATTACAAAACTGTTGCTTTCATCCAACTTCACTTGCAAGTATCTCTCCTTTGCACATCAAGTAGTAAAGATGTTTGCTTGGATAAGCTGCAGCTGATTTTTTTTTTAGTTGGTATGGGTTAGTGAGGTCTCTTCAAAATCTTACTGAGGTATTTTGTGTTAATGCACATTCTCAGTTTTCTAGGTTTTTCAGTAGCACCACGCTGCGAATCCAAGTTGTGGGGGTCGTCACTTTCACAATTACTCCCTTCTTTTCCATCTCCTCTGTCTTGTCTGTCAGGCTGACCTGCAGAACAAATGTTGAGCCAGTCTCACACTCTCATCTATTTCAGTTCACCACGAAGACATCCAAGGCCTGTTAAAAAAAACTTCAGATTTTGTCAGCACTTATTCAGCAATTAAAGGCCTGATGTTATGTGAAACACTGCAAATCTCCTCTGGTTCATGGACAGCTACTAGAACAAGATTTTGACCTGTTTTAGTTGTTATGTTTTGCTTATGAACACAATCTGGAAGTGCAGATCTTCTTTCTTTCCATTGCATTGGACTCAGCCTAGTTTAATCTCTTGGAGTGAGCATCCAGCCATCGCAAAACCTTGATTTTATCTTCGGCCATTTTAATACTGACCCACTTCACACAGGTCTGTAGCCCTGTTGCATGTAGCACTAGTGCCTATCTGATACTTTATGTTGACCTGGCACTCTCCGGCTGCAGTTATCATTGCAATAAACACAACCCATATTTTACCTTGAGTCCTGAAGTTGGCAGTTAGTTGTAGAGTGATTCATCAAAATCATAATCTATCATCTCTCCAACGACTATCTTTATAGGCTTACTTTTACTCATTGCATGCAAAGTCTTGCAGTTAGAGCTCTGCTGTCCCCATGCTGGAAATGTTTCATTTTCTTTTGTGTTGTCTCTTCCAATTTTAAAATTCATTACTTTGGCCTTGATCTTTCAGTTGGCTGCTCTGTAATTTGTCCTTCCTTTACCTCATTGACTTGTATTTGGAAGTCTGGGCTGCCTCTCAGCATGGTGCAAAGTGCATTGTACAAGGGGTCAGTTCTCTTAGCAATACTCTTCAGCTGACTATTATCAACTTCGGAACTTCTGCACGCCACTGTTGTCAAACAAGTTCTTTTTTTAACCTCTCAGCAAGTATGCTCTCAGGATCTCTTGATCACAAGAATCCTTTCTCTGATAAGATCATAATTCAGTCATCCAACAAGATTCACTGAGACATCACAGTGCAGTCCGAAACTATTCAATCATTTTCTCTTCCTGATGTTATGTTAAACATATGTCAGTCATAAAGGGATTTACTAGAGGTTTCAAAATGGGTTGTCAAGGCATCCAGACCTTCACAAAACTAGCTCTCCTGCTCCTCAGGCAGGTCTAGGGTGCAATACAGCTCTTTCCCCACCACTAACTCACATTTGTTCAGGTCTCCTTTTTTAACTCTATGGTAGTGCTGTCATTAAGAGTAGAAGAATTTCCAGTTCATTTTCACTATCAACTCCAAAAAGAGCAAGTACTGGAATTTTCGAAGCCATAATGACTCAGCCAACAGTGAACGTCTTTTACAATGTTGCAGACTGAACTTTCAACTATTCTTTATTAATTTGCACAGCATCCCGCTCTCTTCCTGCCAAAAAAAATCATAGCATCATACAGTAAAACAAAAGGCCATTGGGTCCATTGAATCTGTACCATCAAGAATATACCACTACCTACACAGTTCCAGATAGGCATGGTGCCCATAATGGCTGCTGCCCTAACTCTTACTGAGAAGAAACAGATATCACATGTGAATGAACATGTCAGAATGTTTTTCCAAGCACTGAGTTCCCAACAGCATCAGCACTCCCCCCAAACAGTGACTGGTAGCCAGTCAGGAATTTTAATAATGTACTCTGTCTGTAATGGTTTAAAATTTGACCAGGTTCGCAACCGTGTAAGGAGTCAGAAAATGGAAGGCAAGAAATCCACAGCGAGAAATCCAACCCCAACCCCAACCCCAACCCCCAGCCCCCAAAGCAACATCATGAGATTGCTGCCATTAACGTGCAGTGCGCAAGCCTCCCCACATAGATGGCATGCCATCGTAAAGACTGGTGTCTCTGCTAATTACACAGTGCTGCATTTGCTTCTTCCCGAAGGGACCTGCTCCCATGGCACAGTTGCTACTCCTGCTGCCAGCCCCTCAGTAACACTCACTGCAGAGGTGACTGGCGAGCCCAGAGTTGGGTTAACTCTCCACCCTTCAGGCTCTCTGCCTCTATTCCTGATGAAGGGCTTTTGCCCGAAACGTCGATTTTACTGCTCCTCGGATGCTGCCTGAACTGCTGTGCTTTTCCAGCACCACTCTAATCTAGACTCTGGTTTTCAGCATCTGCAGTCATAGTTTTTACCTGGCTTCTTAATTGGTCACCTCAGTGTGACAATGGTATCTGCCAGACTCTCATCCACGTCTGGGTTTCCAACCAAGGACAACTGAGGCCAAGACTAGGATCACAACTCACTGGGAGACTGATTCAGGCCGATGCTTCACTGTACAGGTCAGTTCTCCCGAAAAGTCGTAGACCTGAAACACTAACCCACTCTCTCTCTCTCTCTATATACAAATGCTGCTGAATATTTTCAGCATTTTCTGGTGTTCTGCCCTCGAGAGATGAGAGAATAAAAGGATTTTAAAAATCAAGCTGCATCTGGGTCGACTCCCTATAATTCATAGTTTTGAGAAGGCGTGCTTCAAATCCAACCATACCGGTTTGCAATTTGCCCCGAGCTAGATCTCCAACCAGAGTACATTATGCTCTCTAATTACCATGAACAAATACAGCCCCGTGTTAACCTTCAACAGCAGTGCACCGACAAGCTCCAGTAACAAGCTGCCATCTGTTTGGAAAAGCAATCATTTCACTGACTGAGCTCCATATCACGTCTTGAATGGAGCACATGAGCAAACACGGAGGTAATCACAGCTCAAACAATAATAATTTTTGCGTAAAACCTTCAACCAGATGAAATTTTTGCACATTAATTTGACTTTGCTTTTGGTGTGATAGTTCAGAAACATACAGCAAACTATGCTAAATATCTGTTCACAAAGGTTCATTGCCGATTTCCTACCTTTTTTTTTCCTATTGCAAAAGCTATAATCTCTGAAATAAATTAATAAATATTCAAGCAATAGTTTAAAAAAATCGAAGCCTGATTATGGTCAGAATTTGTCTGATTGTGTGAACACAAGGCCACGTACACAGAATGGCCATTAGAGGGCACTCCAACATCACAGATCGCGTTCTCCAAAATGAATATAATTGTAACCCTTATACTGCTGGCATTTTCTCACCGTTTAACGACTGCCCAGTGTCTTTTGCAGAAACTTTGTTTTACATTTATCGTTGTTCAGAAAGTGTTCCGAAAATCTAGGTCAGTAAAAAGGAAATCCACAATTCTCTTCTTGATGCAGTAGCTATCTGATATCTGGAAATATTTGGTAAGATTGAAACTTAATGCCATTTTTAAATAAATGGGACAGACTTTATTTTAATAAGTGAAAACCATTGCTCTCAACTTACATTCGAAATTATCAATTTGTCAAAGATCTACCATTTGTGTACAGGGAGAAAGTGAGGACTGCAGATGCTGGAGACCAGAGTCCAGAGTGTGGAGCTGGAAAAACACAGCAGGTCAGGCAGCATCCGAGGAGCAGGAAAATTGATGTTTCGGGCATAAGCCCTTATTCAGGAATGAGGCTTGTGGGCAGGGGCCGCTGAGAGATAAATGGGAGGAGGGTGGGGGAAGTAGCTGAGAATGTGATAGGTAGATGAAGGTGGGGGAGAAGGTGGATAGGTAGGAGAGGAGGGTGGAGCGGATGGGTGGGACCCACAGTACGTGAAATCACATTGCCACCACTGAATTTAAAATCAGTATTTTAAAATCTGGATATAAATCATTATCATTTCTAATCCTCCCTGACTCATTTAACAAAGCAAATCTGCAGCCCTTACCCAGTCTGACCTTTCTGTGATTCACTCCCACACTAATATGGTTGGTATTTAATTGCTTTCCACCACAAAGTATTCAGCTTCATCAAATTGCAGAAAAAAAGTTGAAGGAGAAAGCACATCCTCAGTATCTGTGAAGTGGGTAACAAAGGCTGACAATACCAACGACACAGAGATTTTTCTTAAAGCCCCTCTGCTAAACATTCACTGGTGGTCTCATCTCGGCCTGCCATTGATGTACACTACACTGTAGACTAAATCCTGCATTGCCAATTGCAGTGGAAAACCATCAACTGGGTCAAATCTGAAGTAATTTTCTGAACTCATAGTCCACATAAAATCTGACAGCAAAGTAGGAATATAGGAAGAGAGTTTGAAATTTGAGCTTTTCCAATTAATACAGTGGATGTTTTAACTATTGGATAGTTTTCTCTCTGTATTTGTATAATCAAATTTCATCATTTAATGAAAAATAGGCAGACTGTGCTTTCATGATTTCACAGAAGAAAAGGAAGAAAGACTTGTATTTATCAAGCACCTTTCACAAATTCAAGATGTTCTAATCACTTGATGGTCAATGAAGTATATTTGAAATGTAATCACTATTGTTAGGTAGGAAACAGAGTAGCCAATTTACACACAGCAAACTCCCACAAACAGAAATGTGATAAAGACAAGATGAGTAATGTTTATTTACATAGAGATAAGTATTGGCTAGGAGACCAGGGATGACTTACTGTCCTTTGAAAATTCTAGTAATCTTCTGTGTCCACGAGAGGATTTCTTGTCATAGTCATAGAATCATAGAGTCATAGAGATGTACAGCATGGAAACAGGCCCTTCGGTCCAACTCACCTGCCCCAACCTGATATCCTAAATTAATCTAGTCCCACCTGCCAGCATTTGGCCCATATCCCTGTAAACCCTTCCTATTCAAGGACCCATCCAGATGCCTTTTAAATGTTATAATTGTACCCACTTTCACCAGCAGCTCATTCCACACAGACACCCACCCTCTGCATGAGAAAGTTGCCCCTCAGGTCCTTTTTGAAACTTTTCAAAAGCATGCCACTAACTCAGTGCCACACAACAGTGTCAGCCGAGACTTATGTGTTTAAGTTTTTGGATTGGAATTTGAACACACAGTGGTCTCAATCAGAGGCAGGAGTGCCACCAGGTGAATCCTAACTGATACTGAACAAAATGGTGAATGCTAAGCGATATATGGCACATAAAGGCACACACAGCAATGAGGAATACATTGAGTTTCCAAACATACTTTTGGGATGCGGGGAGATGATTGAGAATGTTTCCATTCTGGTTAAATATATTACAACCATATGAAACAGACATGTTTTAATAAAACCAACTACAAAAATGACCCCTGCAGATTAAATAATTACATAAAATACTTTTAAGGAAATTTATAATGGTACAGTAAGAGAAAGCAACTATATTTTCAGCACCAGATTTTCCAGTGGGTTTGAGGTTTTACTTGTTAAATTGAAAGCAGTTTCAGCTCTGTCAATGATATGTGGAGACTGTAGTCATTGGCAGCTGCCTTAAATTCCACGGTTTTGTTTTGGGAAATAATGATGTTCAGCAAATAATGGAGGCCCAGGAAAATGTTTTATTTAAGCTCAATGAAGGTTGTTAGAATAGAAATGTTGCTAACTGGAATTGCAGCTGCTGCTCATATTCCAGAGCCATTATACAAGCATTATTCATTAGTGCTTGAGTGTAGGGAGGCAACACATAGATCTCTCTGTGATCTTTGTGACTGGAGCCAGGCTGAGACTTCTGCTGTGGGCAAAGTACAGGCTGGAAGCAAATTCCTTTTTTTAATAGCTTCCTGCATCATTTGCAAAATGAAATAGATGTCAATTTTAATTTTCAAAGGCTTTTAATAAATAAAATAGGAAATTGTAAATAATAAAATAATACAATAGGAATAACAGTGAGGCTTTCATGCTCACAGTTGTTAGACTGGAAATTGAATGGCAATTTCCAGCATCTGCAAATGCACAATTCAGCACAGTAATGTGGATGTTGTTATCCTGATCCTCCACAAGCTGTTCTATACTGGTACCTCACCAAGTGACTCAGCTTTAGAAAACATGAAGGATATGTAACTACGTTACACACCTACTCTGATTGCCAATGAATACAAAGAACATGTAACTACAGTATTTGCCCATTATGATCCCAAGTTAACATGTCAGTAAGAGTTAGGACTTACTTATTCCAATGTAAGCAAATTTTAAAGTGTGATAAATCTTCATTACTGTCAAACAAACACTTTGACACTAAAAACTTACTTATACAAGTATGGAATCTCATTCTTTCAGATTTTAATTATGTTGGTGATTTAAAAATAGTATGCTGTAGTCATTTCATAGGACAGAACCTACTTATTGCTGAAAAGACACATTTTGTCAAAGCTCTTTGGTTTGCAATCATCGGGACATTTGCAAGAAGTCAAATGTAAAGGGGATCAACATATTTTACAGTATGAGCTGCTTGGTTGGCAAGTGTACGCTGATTGACCATGAAGAATGTATCAATTAGATGATAACCGACACTTAATAGTCAAGCCTTGTTGAAACTTAAACCAGGTAGGTTGACTCTAATTGGCCAAGAGATTACCCTGCGGAATGAGCTAGAGAATGGCTGTCAACTAATTTATTAAGTTGAATTAAGTGAAATGTGTCCCGTGTTAATGAATTCTTTTAGCACAGAGAGCTTTTGGGGCTGCATTGTTAAACATCTTCAAGGCTGAGTTAAATACATTTTTAATCATTAAGGGAACCAATGATATATTGAAGGGAGGTAGAATTGAGGATTATCACATCAGCCATGATCTCATTGAATGGAGGAGCGGACTCCATAGACTAAAAGTTTTCTACTCCTTTGTTTTGTGGTTCTAGAATCTAAAGGAGAGGGTCCTGAGCATTAATATATGTAACTCTCAGTACATGCAAGTGAACCACACTGTGAGATTGACTGACAATCGATAATTGATCATCAGTGTAATTCTTAGCACACTCAGGATTACTTAGCAAATGTTGCCCTATCACAGACTCACATCTAATATTGGATTCTATATGATGAATCTTCCCAAATTTTGGCTAAGTGTCATTTGCACCAAGTTGAATTGAAGATTTCTCTTTGCAAGGCTTAGTGAGTTTTCTCTGACAATTGTTAACTACCTCCCATGACCCTTGTCTCCCAGGTCAAGTGCCCTGTGTGGTTTGCAACATGGAAGGTGAGGGGAGATTGACATCCCACTTTGCATAGGGACCTGGTGTTTAGGTGGGTGGGGTGGTGCAGGAAGTGCTATCCTCTTCCCTCGCAATCACCAGAGGGGACCACACTGGTGGAGGAATGTGCAGCCTTTACACTCAAAGGTCGATAATCTTTTCCGTACGACCAGGGAAAAATGCCACCTTCCTCTCTCTCTGCTGCCTCACATTCACTCCATCTCTGTTATTGCACCCACCTCACACCGAGGTGCATGGACTGCAACGTTCACTGTCACATGTAACATCTTTGCTCACTTCGTCACACTTGCCCAAAACCCTTCAGCGTACTAGACCGGCATGGCCACTGTGCTACCTACTCACTCACCAGACACCTTACCATCGTTCCCTCCTCCCCATCCAGCACTCACCACTTTTGCAGCCACTTTCACTTCACTCAACCCCTCCTTTTGTCATATTCCAGGAGGAAACAGCCCTAAGAAGGGCAAGAAAGGGCAAAAATAGGTGTTGGGGTAATCGACACATGAATTCTCACTCCCCATGAAGACAGAATCCTGACTATGACCACCCTGAGTTGCTGACTGCTGTGTCCAAGCCCCTGGCTCCATTTCAGATGAAGCCTCTGACTATACAGCAACTCTTTGACAAACATGGACCTGTGGCAGAGGTGTGTCACAGCACATCCAAAGACATTGTTTAAAATAACTATAAATTAAACATGCCTTTTTCATCAATATTCAAATAAGATACTTTCTCATTTCATTTCAATTCACTGCCATCCTTCTTATTTCACTTTCTGCACCCAAAATTAACTGAATTGATTATTCTAGCTGACACATCCTGACTCAGACTTTGTGCTGTTTATTAATGACTGCACAGCCTGATCGGAAAAAGGAGAAATGCAGTTGTTTGCTGTGTTCACACAGCTCCCAGATCACCTGCAGAGGGTGCTGCTTCTAATTATTGCAAGTTCAATTGCAAAGTCAAACATCTAAGCTGTTGGTGTGTTCAAGTGAATCAAACAGCTGGCACCATGCTTTTCTTCGCTGAGAGAAAAATCCAGCCCATTATTGTGAAAAAACGTGCAGGAGCCCATTGAGTTTCTGTATTGGATAACCAAAACTGAGAGCTGAATAACCAGATTATATGTAATACAGCGCAATAAAACCCCACAAAACTATCTTAATCTTGTCGCTATTGTGTTTTATCAGATTAAACATCTGCTGCCAATTTCTCCCATGAGCACCGCAGGTAAATTCACAATATGGTACTTAAATTGAGCCCATCGTTAATGGGTGGCCCAGAAAGGACTGCCTTTGATTCACAAACTGTGAACAACATTTGTGTCTGACAAATACCAGACTTGTTTCTTCCTGGTATCGAGCTTTCATTTGAAATGTTATTGCTTCACTTGTGTCACATTGTATATTTAAAGTTCAAACATTGGTGAATTGACATTATTCCTACATCTCTTTACCTACAATTTATTTCATTAATCTTTTGCCTTGTGGGTGATTACAGATAAATAATAATATTATATATACCCAGAAGTGTAACTCAAGTCAGTGTTACTTTTCTGTGCTCATCATCTCTCTTGATCTACTAATAAAATAGAGGGATCCTGACAAAGTTGTAAATTACGTTTTAATCATCTATTATGAATTATTTAGTTTCAAGTCCACTTGATAATTACTTTAATGAAATGTTTCAATCAGTTTTATTTTTATTTGTGCTATATTATAGAGCATCATTCCCTCCTTTACAAAGTATAGAATCACAACTTCAACATAATTGCCTGTGGACTTAGTGAGTGAGTTTTGTGTCTGGCTGCAACAGGGACAAGGTATCATGGTGAACACGCAAGGCTGGTAGCAGAGGTGTAATTGTACAGGGCCTTGGTGGGGCCTCACCCAGAATATTGTGTGCAGTTTTGGGCTCCATATCTGAGGAAGAATATCCTGGCTGTGGAGAAGGTGCAAAAATGTTTACCAGATTTAATTCTGGGATAGCAGGACTGATGTTTGAAGAAGGCTGGATTGATTAGGACTATACTCACTGGGGTTTTACAAGAATGATTAGCAGAATGTCATAGAAACCTACAAAAGTCTAACAGGAATAGACAGGGTAAATGTAGGAAGGGTGTTCCCAATAACTGTGAGTCCAGAACCAGGGTTATGGATACAGATTAGTCCATTTAAACTGAAATATGGAGAAATGTCTTCACCCAGAGACTGGTGAGTCTGTGGAATTCTCTGTCATTGAAAGCGGTTGAGGCCAAAACACTGAATGTTTTCAAGAAGGAGTTAGACGTGGTTCTTGTGACTAAAGGCATCAAGTAGTATGGGAGAAAGCAGGAACAGGGTATGGAGTTGGATGATCAGTCATTGTCATACTGAATGGCAGAGCAGCGTCAAAGGGCTGAATGGCCAACTCCTGCTCTTATTTCTATGTTTCTATGATCCAAATTGTCAGAATAATATGCCAGGAGTCAGTGCCCACACTGGTGAAAGGAACACTGGCCCAGAAAGAAGGCAATAAACAGAAAGCACAATCATCATGGGTTCCAAAAAGATTTGAAAATTGGTTGAACCAATTAGTCTGTAATGTGGTTAGCGTGGATCAAAATTTGGATTTGAATGGTCTGTTCAAATTAGCATACTGCAAACTATTTGTCATGCATTACTAACAAGATTATTTGGTAGAATAGGAGATACTAACACCATTTCAGTGTTGGTATCCTTTGTTAAGAAACATTTATTAAAGACTACTAGATTTTTATCACTACCTAGAGTGGTCCCCAGTTTCAATCTTCATTAGGAAAAACAGTCGAACCAATTAAGTATATAGTTTTTTAAGAACCATTTTCAACCCCATTAATTTATATGGAAACTCATTCTGTTTAAGGGTATGATAATGATAATTTATGTCAGTGTATAGTTTTGCAGTCCATAAACACAATGCATACTTAAGCAGCAGGTTGCTTGATTGCCTGAGTCGTAGCTTTGTAAATGTTACTGTGTTAACTAAGCAAATAAATAAGTCAATTAATGACCCACTATTTAGCACCTGTAAATGTCTCGCCAGAGGAGCAGCCCCCTGTAAAATTATTTACATAGTCAAAACAACTTTAAAATTGTTTTGCATAAAATAAGAGTGTTTTTTAAAAAAAACAATTCATTTGTGCATTTCCATGCAATCATCTTAACAGTACACCTGGGATATGCATATGTAGATCATGGAAAAATCACTTAAACACATGCTATTTCTACCCTTGGCTTAATCATTTCAAACTTAGTACAGAAATTGAACTTAGTGAGCCATTCACGGGGGGTGGGAGGTTGTCTGAAAACTGGAGAAGGATTGCAAAAATATTATTAATGATAAGAATAACTTTATTGTGTTTAATGTTTTTGTTACATTGTTGACATTGGGGAACCCAACAAGAAAAATCTCTGCCGTTCTCTTCCTCAGAGTTAAGGTGGGACATAGATTTGTAGATGACACCGTTAATTTATGAGTATGACATAAGAAAATAATTTAAGATGGAAGATTCAGCAAAGTCATGCATTTCAAGGCATCTCATCATATTCTCAGAGCACCCTGGATGAATTATATAAGAAGTGTAATAATTGTTCTCATGTTGGGAAATCACTAACTTACTGATAACCATATCCTACAAAGAGCAAATAAGGTTAAATGTCTGGTTAAAATGTTTCTGCTGGTATGGATCAAGGTAGGAAGATTGACTGACACATAAAATGAACCTACTGCTCCTGCTGAAAGATCACCCTGTATGTTCTTTGCATTCAGTTGAACAACTTTGCAAAACATTACACCTAAAAGTTTGCCCCTTTTGCAGAGATAAAAATCTTAACTTTGTCCACCCCAGTCCAACATGGCCATCTCTACATCCTTCTGCACAGTGGTATTTGCTCATTACTGCACAGAGGAGTCAACTTTGAATATGCTCTAGTGTGGAGATTATTTCCCGTTAAATCCTTCACAGCAAATGGGTGTCACTGGTTACTGAAAGAGATTGCTTCCACCACAACAAGCTAACTTTCAAGATTTATTGATGACAAATGTTAAAACTAACTTTATCTCAGGAAAGAGGATTACGTTGGCACACATGATACAGCACTTTGCTACAGGAATAGAATGGTAAAACCATCCCCTTATTCTTTTTGTTATAGACTTTAGGTAGATAATTATATAAAGAGGATGAAAAATGTATTTTAAAAACTTTCAATATTCAGTATTTTATTCAAACATTGTTTTAAAGTTGAATCTAAAAATGTAGAATGTATACTTCAACTGAAAATCTTTACCTGAATTATTAATTTCTAGTTAAATGACTCAAGCCCTGGAATTTTACTCAGTTATGACATTAATTCTTTCCCATTATAAATTGCCAGCAACAAATATGTTTGGATTTGTAAATTTAAAGGGTTGTTTTAGAGTCGTGTCCGAGCAGATTGGAAGTAGCTCCTTTCAATGGAATTAAACTGGTAATAATTGGCGGAGGCTTTTTATTTCAGTGAGTACAGAAGCCATCCCAAAGCAATCCTGCCCATTTGTAGAAATTTGCCATAAGGTGTGACAAACATCTCAAAAGGGTCTTGTAGTCCCAGTCAATAATTACCATTTGCACAAAGCTGTATGGGTCATGTTTTGCTGGTACTAAACTTAGCCAGTAGATGGCACTCTGTACACGAGGAGAGGATTCTGACTCGGCTGGGGGAGGGGAAGCAGAGTATTTGATTTCCTCAGATCACGTCTCCCAGTTAAAAAGGTATCGCTTTGCTGGCTGAAGCTGCGAGATGACAGAATGTGGACTTCATTAGAGTATTGAAATGAATGCTTCCTTAAGGGATTTGTTTTTCTGCATTATGGAGTTTATAAATACAAGACTTAGGAAATTAATCTGAGGAGGTGAGCGAATTAAAGAAAAAAGTAGTAAAATTCAAGATAAAATTGAAGAAAATGAAAATTAGTCTGAGTCAAGGTAGTTATGCAGTGTTTTAGATTAATTTAGTGCCCGCAATACAAATACTATACCCCACACTCCTACTTCTAAAATTCTACTTTTACATTCACATAAATTATTGTGTCCAATTCTTGCAATAAAGATCCACATTTTAATGCAAGTATGAAACATTTTTGGAAGGAATTGGATTAGCATTGTATTAAAGTAACAATGCTCATTGCAACTACAAAAGGTATACAAGATATGTTTGCACCATATTTTACAAAACCTATTGTTTTCTCCGGCTGCATGGTTAAACACAAAAGCTGCTTTCAGAAAATCCCACATTCGAATTAGTTCTGGCTAATTCTTTCATACTTGAAAAAAACAGATTTTAACTCAGTCAAGAATGCTGTCAGAAAGGGCTCTTGTTTTGCGGTTGTAGTGGGTTCACCCATTCTAAACATGTGTCATGACATAACATGTCTGGACAAACTGGTTAAATCTAAGTAGAATGCTCTCAGATGACAGTTTCAGTTTATACAGTTTCAGGCCCTTGGCAAAGGGTGGAGTTTAAATATATATTAAAAAATTGATGTGTCTGTCAAAGCACAAGTCTCAATATCTACGTATAGAGTCAGATGGCAACAAATTACTTGCAATCACCTGAGGTATCAATTGGTAAATTTACCAGTGGTATGCAAATAGGTCATAAAGATGAAGGAAATAAGATAATTGCAGATTCATAAGACCAAACAGCCCATATTAATTCAGCCAGCTAGTGAGAAACTAACAGTCTATAGTTTCCAATTATTTCTTAATTGATTACAGGCAATTGTTTGCCTCTATTTATCAATCTGGAGGATTATTTCACATATTGATCATTCCTTATATGAAAAATTTGCAGGTATCAATAATAAAATCATCTTGTATTTCCAAAGAGCAGTCCTATCAGACTTGAAATGGTGGCTCTGTTTTTCACTCCACACAGTTTGCCAGACCTGTTGAGTTTCTTCAGCTCTGTTTTTATTTCACCGTGTAGTGTTTGATTTTGTACTCCCCTCATTCAACTCTTGCATTCTAAAGTAATATTCCAAATTCACTATTTCTTTGACCTTAATACATAAACTTATATGCTCCTAGGACATCCTCCATAAACTTGCATTTATTTAAACCTCTGTACCCCATAACCTAACCTGCACCCAGTTGTGTTCATCCGATCATCTCTGTGCTCACCGATCTTAACTGACTGGCTGTCTGGCAAAACAGTTTAGATTCCTTAGCTTTGTTGACATGGCTTTGTCATACCCTATCTCCATAACCCCTTTCAGTCCCATTGCTATCTGAAAGTTGCATGCTCCTCCAATTCAAACCTGTGCTGATTTCGTTACTAAACTCATATCTTCAGCTGGCCAGGCCCAAGGATCTTATTCCTCCTTTAAGATGCTCTTTCATATCTACCAGTTTAACCAATGTTCCTGGTATTTAGTAAACTCCAGTCTGAATTAGATTTGTCCTTGCACCATTCAGGGCAAAAGCATTTTGTCTGCAAAGTTGCTGAAGTGCAAGCTGATAATGTCATAGCTGGGTTGGAAGGACAGGACATCAAGAACTTGAGAGAACAGAGCAATCTCCTCAACCTGACAGATTGTAACTGACAACTAAACAATGCAAGGATTGTCCAGGAATTAGACTGTGATATCAATCAAATCAGATATATAAACAAAATGAAAGATTGAATGAGAAGAGAAAGGAAAAAAGGGACTGGAAACTTCTTAACAAATTTGGCATTTTTAAAATCTCCAACACCAATTAATACCTGCAGAAATGCAAATTTGTGTTTAGAGTCATAGAGTCATAGAGATGTACAGACCCTTCGGTCCAACCCATCCATGCCGACCAGATATCCCAACCCATATTATTGAACACCAGAGACAGAGAAAGACATCATTTCTGCCCACAAAGCACTGATCAGTATTACCCAATTCTCATGTGTGACTGCCCTCTTCCTAAAACCATGAAATGATACCAGGCAGCTGATTACTGTCCAGCCTCCCCACCCCACTGACTGGGTCTGCAATCTGTTCCTCCTTCCCCTAACCACACAAGGCAAACCAAGCTCTGGGTCTTTGTGAAAATCGTGCAGTTGCAGATAAACTGCATCTGGGACAATAACTTGTAGAATGGGGTATTTAATTACACTTCCTCCTTTGTTTGAAGGTTCTGTATCATGTGTAACCAATACTGAGCAAACATTGGTTTCTACATTGGTTTCAAAAGCTTAGGTAGTCAGCAGATTGCTGTGGACATTTTAAGATAATACTTTCCTTTTTAAATCTACTTTAATCCAGGGAAGTCCCAGTTGTCAAAGTCCGATGGTGGAATTGGAAGATCATTCATTCATAGATAATTATTGTTGTGACATCCCTATTGTGGCTTGGTAACAAGAATAGGATGTTTTTGTTTGTATGGTTTGACCAGTCAGGTATAACGTTTGCTTCTACCTGCTATAGCCTGGTGGTATTGTTAACAATCCTGTTGACCTTTTGATTGCTGGCTTGTGTTAGTTCAACATGTTGAGACTAGCACAATTCCTGCCAATTTCTGTTAGATTTTTTGTCCTGTAGCATTTCGCCTCCAGTAATATTATTTATTTTCTCGTCCCTGTCCGAAGTTCTTCACATTATTGATATTCAGTTTGAGCTACCTTTGTTTTGCTCACTGGCATTTTTTTAATCTATAGTTTCTTCCATGGCAACTGTGCCTTGTAGTTTCAACTATGACCTGCAAAATTCTGAATCCAGGTCATTTATGGAGTTAGCGAGTCACGCAGCATATAAACAGATTCTTTAGTCCAACTCATCCATACTCACCAGGTTTCCTAAATGGATCTGATCCCATTTGCCTTCATGTGGCCCATGTCCTATAAACCTTTCCTATTCATGTGTCTGTACGGATGCCTTTTAAATGTAATTGTACCTGCCTCTACCACTTCCTCCGACAATCTTTTCCATACACACCCCACTCTATGTGTGAAAAAAGCTGCCTATGTCTCTTTTAAATCTTTTCCCTCGCACCTTAAACTTATGCCTCTCATTTTGGACTCTCCTACTCTGGGGAAAATAAGAAATAGTAGTGGTTCCCTCACTGAGGGACCTGTCTGAATATTCACCCTTCCAACTCTGACTGAACTCCTCAAATGAGGACTCGCTGTTTTCCATCCATCAGCCAGTTACTTGCCTATTCTCAAGGGGTGATGTGGTGGCTCAGTGGTTAGCACCGGTGCCTCACAGCGCCAGGGACCTGGGTTCGATTCCAGCCTCGGGCAACTGTCTGTGTGGAGTTTACTCATTCTCCCTGTGTTTGCATGGGTTTCCTCCGGGTGCTCCGGTTTCCTCCCACAGTCCAAAGATGTGCAGGTTAGATTAGATTAGATTACTTACAGTGTGGAAACAGGCCCTTTGGCCCAACAAGTCCACACCGACCTGCCGAAGCGCAACCCACCCAGACCCATTCCTCTACATTTACCCCTTCACCTAACACTACAGGCAATTTAGCATGGCCAATTCACCTAACCTGCACATTTTTGGACTGTGGGAGGAAACCGGAGTAGTCGGAGGAAACCACGGGGAGAATGTGCAAACTCCACACAGACAGTCGTCTGAGGCAGGAATTGAACCAATGTCTCTGGTGCTGTGAGGCAGCAGTGCTAACCACTATGCCACCATGCTGCCCATAGGTGGATTGTTGTGCTAAATTGCCCATAGCGGGTTGTAAATTGAGAGGAGCATTTGTAAAATGGTAGTGAGAAACTTGGGACAGGAATCTGGTGACTTTCTGTTGACACAGTCTACTCTACAAGTGGGGAAAAAGCTGTGCAAAAACTGTCTGCTGACTGGAGTCAGGTGACCTATTGATTCAATTCAGAGTCCCCATTAACAGTCATCTTATACACCTTCAACATCTTACCAGTGTTGAGATAATGTCATTGTGTTGGGAGGCCAACAGATATATCAAGGAATAGTCCCAGTAGCTGCTTCTTGGGGAGAATGAGAGCCTTTCTTCATGGTCGCTCCAGAGTCATAGAGATAACATGGAAACAGGCCCTATGGTCCAACCCGTCCAAGCCAACCAGATATCCCAACCCAATCTAGTCCCACCTGCCAGCACCCAGCCGATACCCCTCCAAACCCTTCCTATTCATATACTCATCCAAATGCCTCTTAAATGTTGCAATTGTACCAGCCTCCACCACTTCCTCTGGCAGCTCGTTCCATACACATACCACCCTCTGCATGAAAAAGTTGCCCCTTAGGTCTCTTTATATCTTTCCCGTCTCATCCTAAACCTATGCCCTCTAGTTCTGGACTCTCCCACCCCAGGGAAAAGACTTTGTTTATTTATCCTATCCATGCCCCTCATGATTTTATAAAACTGTATAAGGTCACCCCTCAGCCTCCGACGCTCCAGCGAAAACAGCCCCAGCCTATTCAATCTCTCCCTATATTTCAAAACCTCTAACCCTGGCAACATCCTTGTAAATCTTTTCTGAACCCTTTTAAGTCTTAATGTGGGTGGAGGGAGTTGGTGCCCTTTCAGCAATGCCAGCCCTGTGGTTCTGGTGGGGTTTACCTCCAATTTCCCACTCTGCGTCAGTGACCAAGATCAACCTCCTTGTCCCCAGAAGAGTTAAAAATAACTCAGCCAGCCTTTGAGGGGATCAAAACATGGAAGTTACACTGTCTTTCTCACTGCAGCCTCAGAAGAGGCCACCTCTATCAGTAGCACTGGTGGGCTATGCCATTGATAAAGGTGCCAGTTCGGAAAGACAGGGCACTATCCTTAATAGTAAGGAGTTCCTGCAGCAGCCTCTTAAATTCATCCTACAATCCCTTCATTCATCCCCAGGGCTAAGGATCCATTTTGATCTCAATAGCAGGGCTTCCTTGATGTCTGTCGATTGCTAGCCTGTACAGCAAGATACCAAGTCCAGATAAAATTTTGTATGCCTATGATTTCCCTCCAATCAAATAAACCTGACTGCACTCACTATATGAATGTAAAAGAGTTAACTGACCTCGCACAGTAAGCTTCACCTATCAGGCTATAAACAGCTGTTCCTGAGAGAAACTAACAAGAGTTGTTTATGCATCCTAAACGTTTACCAGAGTAGCAGAGAATACCCAAGTGATTGTTGTAAGCGTTAACAGTATGTAGCTAAAGTGCATTTATTCTTAAGTCAAGCTTGGTAGTTCACAAGAGACTCTTCTATGTCATGTACTGCTTACTAAGGAATAGGTAATAAATCTCTACTGTTTAATTAACTCCGAGCCGATCTTCTGCCTAAGGCATTGTGTGCACATCCTTCTTTGTGTATGGACCAGTTGCTCAAGACCATTCAAAAGAATTGATGACAGCAAACTTAGCGAAGACATCCCAGATTGTGCTTACAGAAACCAATATTTACAAAATGCTGCCGTGCTGGTATACAACATTACAGTAGATGCCTTGTCCACTTCAACACCAATGCAATGTCCACAAAATGATTTTAAAAACTCACATAACAAATGGTAACAGGAAATTGAGAATTGATTAATGGAGTAATTAGCGAATGAGTGACAGGTTAATTCAATCCTGATCTCCACAGAAAATTGCTGTTATAGCAGATAGACTTGGAGTGATGCAAAATAAAAACTAAAAAACTGAAAACCAGCAGAAAAAGAGTTAAATGTGATACAGTGCTGAAAGTAATTAAATTGCTTTATGGTATGAAGAGCATCTGGTTTGAGAACTCTTGCAGCAATACCACAAAGAAAGTGTTCTTCCCACTGTTATTTTACAAAGCCATCAAACATTGCATAATTATGTGATAATGGAGTGTTCAATAAGTGTGGAACAAGGCAGTGTGGCATTGTGGATTTAGAGATGGTAACAAACCATCAATGCAAGATGTCTGCAGTTCATTATTGACATCAAGACACCAAGTTAAATTAGTCTCTTAAAATACTCTCCAAAGTGAGACAGCCTATTGAATCATTCCAGGAATGAAATTGAATAGAGCGTAGCAGTTCCTGAATGGGATTTGACGATGGATGAAATATACCTTTGACATGTTATAAATAGGCTGAATGAAGCTAACTGCAGCATTAGAAAATTGCATGTCATTAAATGATATAGACGGGGAATATGGCAGTATCATGGCATGTTACGAGTAATCCAGAGGTTGTGAGCTCAATTCCACAATCGCAGATTGAGAATTTGAATACATTTTTTAAAAATCTTGGAATAAGAAAACTATTAAAGTAACCCAGAAGCGATTGGGTTTGTAATGTCTTTTGACATAGATGCAGTTCAGTAAAGAAAGTCATAATTCTTTAAAAGGCCTGTGAAATGTGTAATTGCTTTAAGAATGTTTGAAAATAACTTTTAAGAAGGTTGAATCTACTGTCATAAGATTCAACAGTAATCTTTTTGAATAAGAAACAATGGTCATGTGACCTGATAAACCTTGACTTGGAAGCAGTTCCAAACAAAGACGCCATGTTGCTGGAGAGACAAAGCAGAGCAACTACAAGTAGAGGAGTCAAAAGTGATTAGTACATAGAGGGAGACCCAAAGGAGAAATCAGACTGAAACAGAAAGAGGAACACATTCTCGTGAGAAGAGAAAGCAATCCATTCTTGGGAGAGTGTCAGTGTTTTTGTTTGAAGAGGAGACAGGAGCTCTTCCAGGCATTGTACAACAGGTTCAAAAAAGTCTAAAACCTCAAACACTCTCAAAAATACTAAATAACAAAGTGGTTACTTTAAGTGACCAATTTTGAACCACACTTGGTCAGTAGAAAATTACCTCTGGGAAGCCATGCCATCAGAACTGTCACGATTTGAAGTGGAGCAGTTTGTACCTGTTTAAGGACTGTCTCTTTATGTTTTACTTTATTTTTTTCCAGTTCAGTTCACCATCAAACAGTACAGTTTTACAACAAAGGGCAGAAGAAGGAATTGCGGTGTGTTTAAAAGGAAAGTTACGAAAACTCATTGTAAGCTGCATTTACACAGCTGCATTGCAAGCAGTTGGGGAATATGTAAGAGGAGCCAGTTCAGCTCTGGGGCTTTGGAAACAAAGTAAGATTCAACCAGCAAATGGTTGCTGATCGGTCTGTGGAGCTGTGACCAGTTTGGAACACCAAAGGCTGATATCAATCTGATTGGCTCCTAACAACTGAACTGTTTATGGCTGTGGACAATACTAGCTGAAGCTTTTGGACTGTTTGAAGGACAGATGGTGTGCCTTGCTCTCCATTAAAATACTAATGCCTGAATAAAGTCAGTTTATTTTCTCCCAGCAGTTGCTGTAAGCTTTGACCTTTAACCAGTAACTAAGGGACTTTGTGGACAGTGTACCAATCACCTGTGCCTCCTGTGATGACCTGAGACAATCTGAAAAAACAGTACAGAATAAAAGTCAAGGATTTGGGAATCAGAAAGGATCCTCCCATCGAATCCTGAGGACTGGTGCCATTGAGCTGCTTTCCCAGTGCTTTTCCCTGTTTTATGTCTGTCTATACATGTGTGTTTAGGGGGTTTTAGGAGAGGGTTAGAGTTTTAACTAATTGTTATGTGTAGAAAACTAGTCCATGTTAATCTTGGTCTAACTAACATGCAAATTAGGACTTTTGAGTACTTTGATAAAAATGTTTAACTTTGCTTCTGGGAGTAGCAGGCCTTGATTTCCAGTGCAGGATCCCACTGAGGTGTAAAACGTGCTGACAATAACCATACCTGTGAAAGTGGAAGGTGAAAACTGCTGAATAGGATTCCTGCCCTAACCTACAGAAATAAAGACCAGTATATTGTGGAACCATATTGCTACGCAGTGCCTCATGCCTAAGGGAAGTAATGCAGATATTTGCAGTTGTATTGTATATTTCTTTATAACAACTATTGGAAGTGGGGTACTTTAAAGTATCTTGTATCGTTTGTGTAGCTTCTGATACATGCTAATGTAAAAGCTCTGGTGAATGGAATCTTGTTCATAATTTCTCTATTTGTGGCTCATTCAGACAGTTTGGCTATTTTGCTAGATGGTGTGGATCATATCATTCAAGTGCCCTCCATTGTATTGTCTGGTACTACCACCGTGTTAAATGGGAGAAACCTTAAACAGATCTAGCAACTCAATACTGAGCAATCATGAGGTACTAATAGCATCCATAGCAGCAGAATTGCATTCAACCATATTCTGGAAGAGGAGAATCTGGCAAATGGAGGAGAGAGAGAAAGAAAGAGAGAGAGAAAGAGAGAAAAGGGGAAGGCCTCCCTCCTGCATCCTCACTACCATCTCACTCCTCCTTGTCGTGATTCTTTTTGTGCTTGCATATGGCTTTGTGTATGACATTATTAGAATTACATTCAATGAAGTAGACAGTTTGCAACTGTGAGGAAGCAGTGTTTTCCCTCCCCTTCTCTTTCCCATGTTGTGTACCCTCTTCACAACTGCACTGCCCATACCCCTTCACCTCTCAGTGGTCAGTGCCTTATTCTTAAGACAATGATTCAATGAAGAGTGCAGGAGGGTGTGCTAGGAGCAGTACCAGGCATACCAAAAGCATGAACTGCCAACCTGGTCAAGCTTCAAAGAATTATTTGCAAGTCAACAGCAGAAATAGCTAGTAACAAGGCAAGACTAAGAGATTCCGCAACCAACAGATCAGGTCTAACCTCTGTAGTCCTGGCAGGTCGAATCAAGGATGGTCATGAACAACTAACAAGAGGTAGAGTCTCCAAAACTATTCCCATCCTCTATGATGGAGGAGCCCAGCACATCAATGCGAAAGACCAGGCTGAAGTATTTGCAACAACCATCTCCCAGAAGTGCCGAGTGGTTGATCCATTTCTGGAGGACCCCAGTGTCACAGATGTCAGTCGGCAACTGACTCAATTTACACTACTGTCAAGAATCACCTGAAAGTTCCGCATCCCCCAAAGGCTTTGAGCTATGACAACATTCTGGTGATAGAACTGAGGAGTTGAGTTCCATAACTTGCCATGTCCACTAAAGCTATAAACACATGATAATGTTGAAGTCCCATGGGCAAAAACAGGGCCAATCTAACCCAGCCAAATACTGCCCCACCAGTCTACTCTCCAACATCAAAGTGATGGAAGAGGTCATCGAACAGTGCTTTCAGGTGGCACTTGCAAAAGAATAAATTGTCCTCTGATGCTCACTTTGGTTCTATCAGGGCCACTCAGATTCTGATCTCATTTTTTTTCTTTGATCCAAATGTAGACAAAGAGCTGATCTCTAGAGGTAAGGTGAGAGTAACTGCCCTTGACATCAAGGCAGCATTTGACTGAGTGTGGCATCAACAAGAAATAGCAAAACTGGTGTCAATAGAAATCCAGGTGAAATAAACACAATGGTTAAAGTCATACATGCACAAAGGAAGACTTTTCTGTTTTGTGGAGGTCAATTATTTCAGCCTCAGGACATCTCTGCAAGAGGTAAATGGCCTCTATCAACCATCTTCAGCTGCTTCATCAATAACCTTCCCTTTATCATATGGTCAGAAGTGGGAATGTTCACTGATCATTATGCAATATTCAGCATCATTCATAACTCTTCAGACACTGAAACCATCCATGTTCAAATGCAGCAAGACTTGGACAACATCCAGGCTTGGGCGAAGAGATAGCAAATAACATTTGCATGACACAACTATCAGGCAATGGCCATCTACAACAGGAATATCTAACCACTGGCCAGTGACATTCAGTGGCATTATCATTGAATTTCCCCCTATCAACATTCTACAGCTTATAGTTAACCAGAATCTGTACTGGCCCCGCCATATAAATGCAGTGCTACAAGAATAGGCCAGGAGCTAGGAATCTTGCAGTGAATAACAGTTGCTGTCTGCCCACAAAACTCGAGACGGTGATGAAATGCTGTCCACTGTCCTGGGCAAATGAAGCTCCAACAACACTTGAGAAGCTTGAGACCTTCCAGGACAAAACAGCTCTTTCAGTCTATCGACCACATTCAACATTCACTCCCATCATAACTTAACATACAGTCACAACAGTGTAGACCATCTACAAGATGTATTGCAGTACCTCACCAAGGCACTTCCAATAGCACCTTCCTTGACCTTTACCACCCAGAAAGGCAAAGGCAGCAGATACACAGGAGCACCACCACTCGTTCAAGTTTCCCTTCAAGCCAGACAACAACCTGACTTGGAACTTTATCACCCTTCCTTCACTGTCATTGATTCAAACTCTTGAAACTTCCTTCCTAACAGCACTGTGGGTGTCCCCACGGACTGCAGAGGTTCAAGAAGGCAGCTCACTATTGTGTACTGGGCAGTTACTAGGCTCCAGTTGGAACTAAAGAACATACCAACTCATCATTTTCTGCAACCCAATGGGCAGGCTTTATTCCAAAGCTGTGCACTCTGTGAGAACATAACACAAGTTTGAACAAACCCTTAACTTTGATCAAGGCTGATGACTCACCTGTAGGATGTAACACTTGTCTCCTGCTTTTCCAGGGCAACTGAGGTTGTGCAATACATGCTGGCCCAGTCAGCATTGCCTATATCCCATGAACAAATTAAAAGATAACAGCTTGTTCTGAAAATGTAATTGGTTCATGAGAGAAGGAGATCGGACATCAATGCTCGCTCCAGTACATGTAAGCCTCTATACAATGTTCCCTCTCTTTGCTGCATGGCCACACAACCACTCAGAGGATCGTGACACTACACACACGCTGGTGTGCAGAAGCCAATTCTAGAAATCGCTGCCACATACAAACCATTGGAGGAAATGTAAATCACCAGTCCCATAGCAACTTTTATTTTTCAATTCTTCATGGGATTTCGGCCAACATTTATTCTGCATTCTTCACTGGTCTTGAGAAGATACTTTCTTGAACTGCTGCAATCTATCTGGTGCAGTGTTGGTAGAAAAGACCAGTTCCAATCTAACATCAAGTCTAACTATGTCATTTTGAATTTGAGGAAAAACTTTATCAGAACTCAGCACAATTTTAGTTAATTAGTTCCTGTCTGGTGGCAATACTCATAAGCTGCTTATCATCATTGAACTGTAGCCTAAGCAGGACAGCCTTTTGTCCATGGCTTTAGTACAACAGCTTCATTGAAATAATAGGGGAAGTATTAACATGGGTTTGGCTATGGGTGACCATAAGACAATATGATATAGGAGCAGAAATTAGGCCATTCAGCCCATCAAGTCTGCTCCACATTCAATCACGGCTGATAAGTTTCTCAACTCCATTTTCCTACTTTCTTCCCTTAATTCTTGATCCCCTTGATACTCAAGGACCTATCTATCTCCATCTTAAACCTCCTCAATGACCTGGCCTCCACAGCCTTCTGTGGCAATGAATTGTATAGATTCTGGCTGAAGATGTTTCTCCTTATCTCCATTCTAAAAAGTCTTCCCTTTATTCTAAGGCTGTGCCCTTAGGTCTGGTCTTTCCTACCAATGGAAACATCTTCCCAACATCCACTCTTTCCAGGCCAATCAGTATTCTGTATGTTTCAATTAAATTACCCCTCATCCTTCTAAACTCCATTGGGTATAGACCCAGAGTCCTCAAGTGTTCCTCATATGTTAAGCTTTTCTTTCCTGGGACCATTTTCATGAACCTCCTCTGAACACGCTCCAAGGCTGGTACATTCTTTCTGAGATATAGGACCCAAAATTGCGCACAATACTCCAAATGTGGTCTGACCAGAGCGTTATAGAGCCTCCGAAGTACTTCCCTGCTTTTATATTCAAGTCCTCTCAAAACAAATACCATCATTGCATATGCCTTCCTAACTATTGACTCAACCTGCAAGTTCACCTGAGAGAATCCTGGACTAGATCTCCCAAGTCTCTTTGCAGTTCAAACTTCTGAATTTTCTCCCCATTTAGAACATAATTCATGGCTCTTTTCTTCCTACCAAAGTGCATGACCTCACACTTTCCCACATTATACCCCATCTGCCACTTCTTTGCCCACTCTCCTAACCTGTCCAAATCCTTCTGCAGCCTCCCTGCCTTCTTAATATGACCTGTCCCTCTACCTATCTTTGTGTCATCTGCAAACTTAGCCAGAATGCCCTCAGTTTCTTCATCTGGATCATTAATAGAGTCGTAGAGATGTACATCACGGAAACAGACCCTTCGATCCAACCCGTCCATGCTGACCAGATATCCCAACCCAATCTAGTCCCACCTACCAGCACCCGGCCCATATCCCTCCAAACCCTTCCTATTCATATACTCATCCAAATGCTTCTTAAATGCTGCAATTGTACCAGCCTCCACCAC
>NC_057714.1:9153660-9172693 GCF_004010195.1 Chiloscyllium plagiosum | reverse complement strand
GCTGTCCACTACACCTCCAATTTTGGTGTCATCTGCAAACTTACTAACTGTACCTCTTATGCTCGCATCCAAATCATTTATGTAAATGACAAAAAGTAGAGGGCCCAGCACCGATCCTTGTGGCACTCCACTGGTCACAGGCCTCCAGTCTGAAATACAACCCCCCACCACCACCCTCTGTCTTCTACCTTTGAGCCAATTCTGTATCCAAATGGCAAGTTCTCCCTGTATTCCATGAGATCTAACCTTGCTAATCAGTCTCCCATGGGGAACCTTTTCGAACGCCTTACTGAAGTCCATACAGACCACATCTACTGCTCTGCCCTCATTAATCTTCTTTGTTACTTCTTCAAAAAACTCAATCAAGTTTGATGTATAAAGTGGAGCGTTGTGGTCCCAACACTGACCCTTGCGGAACACCACTTGTCACTGGCTGCCAATCTAAGAAGGACCCTTTTGTCCCCACTCTCTGCTTTCTGCCAAACAGCCAAGCTTCTATCCATGCAAGCATCTTGCCTTTAACACTACGGGCCCCTACCTTTCTCAGTAGCCTCCTGTGTGGCACCTTGTCAAAGGCCTTCTTGAAATCAGGTAGATAACATCTATTAGCTCTCCTTGGTCTAACCTGCTTGTTACTTCCTCAAAGAATTCTAGAAGGTTTGTCAGGCATGACCTCCCTTTAATGAAATCATGTTGGCTTTGCCCTATTTTATCATATATTTCTAAGTATTTAGAAATTTCATCTTTAACAATGGATTCAAGGATTTTACCCACAACTGAGGTTATGCTAATTGGTCTATAATTTTCCATCTTTTGCTTTACTCCCTTTTTAAACAGAGGTGACATATTAGTGATTTTCCACTCCTCTGGAACACTTCCTGATTATAGCGATTCCTGAAAGATCACCACTAATGCCTCCATGGCAGTTTGCCTGGCTGCAATTTTCAAGATGCCTTCATTTTTATATCCCCAACATCAGATCATCTCATTGGTTTAATGTTGGCAAAACAATAAATTCAAACGCAATTGGGTTTTAGTAACTTGGGGCATAATTTAAACTGGTTAAATTCAAATTGTTGTCAGTACAGCAACAAACTCAGGCATCCATTTCACAGCCAAATGTTTCATATTTTCAATTTCCCAGTACACTCTGGGACTGCTATCTAGTGATATCACAGGTGATTGCAAGCTCTCAGTGCAGAACAGCATTCACTCTGCCTTAAAGGTAATTGCGTGCCTTCAACCTCACAACAATACCCTTAAATAATTTCTAATCACAACACACCCTCCAAGCTATTCTGTGTCATCAGCTAATCTGGATAGATTGTAACTCCTTCAAATCATTAATATAGTGAGTTAATAATTCAGGCTGTAAGACTGATCCTTATGGCACTGTACTAGTTTCATCTTTCCAACCTGAAAAACATCAATTGATCCCAAATCTGTCTTCTATGTGTTAACAAGTCCTCACTCCATGCTGATACATTAACCCCAATATTGTGAGCTCCTATCTGATGCAGCGATGTTTTATGTGGCAGCTCATTGAATACCTTCTGAAAATCCAAATACATTACCTTTATCTGTTGCCTTTTATCAATTCTACTTGTTATATTCTCAAAGAACTCTACAAAATTTATTGAAAGTGATTTCTGGTTCTCAAATCCACATCAACGCTTTGTGTTAAACTTTTCTAAATGTCCCACTATTTCTTTCTTAATAATGAACACTAGTATTTTCCCAATGACAGATGTTAGCCTAATGGCCTGTTCTTTCAAGCTTTCTGTCTCTTTCTCTTCCAATCTCCTGGAACTCTCCTGGAATTCACTATCACTGAAGCTGCTTTTTAAAAAGAAACCCTTGGATACAGGCTCAGTTCATGGGGACTTGTCTGCCTTTAATCTTATTAGTTTGTCAAATACTTTGTCCCTCGTGATGGAGATTGTTACAAGATGTTTCCTCCCATTAACATCTTGCTTATCTTTGGGATGTTCACAGTCTTGTCCACCCCGTAGACTGATGAAAAAAATTGGTTTAAATTATCCGCCATTTCATTGTTATCAGTTCTCTAGTTACATCCTCCACAGGTTACATCACAATTACTGAAGTTACCCTCCTTTTTATATTCCACAAAAGATCTTGGCGTTTGCATTTATATTTATTGTAAATGTGTTTCATAATTAATTACTCCCTCTATCAGCTTTTTAGCTGCTGGTTCCTCAAGAAATCCCAAATCTCTGGCCTATTACTAGTTTTCAAGACTTTGCATACTTTAGTTTTTGACAGGATATCCTCCTTTCCTGCTTTGGTAACCATGAGCAGTTCATCTTTCACATGGAGTTCTCCTTTCTAAACAGAATAAAACTTTGGCTAAGCTTTTGAAATATCTCCTCAAATGGCTGTGACTGCCCAACCACTGACTTGCTCCTTAGTCTACTTACCCAGCCTGTTTCAGAAAATTCTTTCTTCAGACCTTTGTAATTGCCAGTACTTGAGGCCACTGATTTGAAACCCAAGTTGCTGACCCTCAAACTGAATTTTGAAATTTTACTACATTGTGATCGTAATCCCTTAGAGGATCCTTAACTACAAGATCTCTTATTAATCTTAGCTCATTACATTTTACTGGATGTGAAATAGCATGTTCTCAGGTAGGTCCTGCAACAGAATGCTCTAAAGATACAATCCATGTTGCACTGTAGATATACATCTCCCTGCAGCCAACGCAAACTTGCAGAAGTACATCAGGCTTGTCCCTGAGCTCCAAAGGAAAGTCCAGGAGGGCTGACATAGTGAGGCTGGTGGTTTGGTGAAGTGGGCAGAGGGTGGAAGGGGACTGTATCTATTAAGCATTTGGGAAAATGATGGTGATGGTGGTGTTGGATGAAAGCTTGAGCTATTGCTGCTAGGTAGGTATCTGACTTTCATGTTGGGAATTGGTGAGGTCTATTCCTTTTGTCACGGAATGAGGGAAAATTTGGGAGCTTCACAGACATAGCTATTAAAGAGATGCAAATAAATGAAAAAAAAAGGAAATAGCTACTTACTAGTGAACCTTCAGAGATTGCTGTTTGAACTTTTAAAGGGAAAAAAGAATATTGTTCAACATCAGGTATCTAATGTTTTCATTCTTACAGTATTTACCAACTTGTTCATGTCATTCTCAAGGGAGTGGAAGATTCCTCCCAGAGAATTTGAGGAAGTGGGGAGTCTAAAGAGAGCACCAGTCCTTACAGAACAAGTGATGGATATTCCAGTGGCAATCAGCCAACTCAGTATCAACAAAAGGCAGCCAATAGCAAATACATAAACACCCCAAGACTAAAATGCTCCTCAAACGAAACAGAGCTAATGATTCAGGTCAATAACCTTTCAAAACCTATTAAACTGAACAATTAATTTTCTTTTCCCCCCTCTCCCACAGATGCTGTAAGACCTGCTGAATATTTCTAGTGTGTACAATATTTTGCTATTAAACTGTTTTTTCCTTTAATTTTTTTAAATTAAGAAATTTTAATATCAAAATAGCCTACCAACTATTCAGCTAACGGGATTTGTACCATATTTTAATATAAATAGATTTCTTACATATTCAATGTGCATTTCTGTGTCCTTAATCATGCTCATATTTTGGAACAGATTTGGAATTGAATTTCTTACCTCTATTTAAAGCTATTTTCTTTCTCCTTATAGATTACTGTCCCGTTTTTCCAGGAGAGAACATATCCACACTCATTTCAAATCCCTCTGATCACTAGATGACTGGCACAAATTGGCTCACCAGCCATTTTACCCGTTTCCTTTAAATAGCCTGTCAGCTCAGTTTGGTTCGTCTTTGAGATTAGGAATGATGATTTTGAGTTACCACAATGTCAAAATTGCATCTTGTCAAGCTCCAATGTTTTGGCACAAGCAACACTTTGTGCTACAGCATCTAAAATATAATGGAATCCATTTTCAAAAGAGTACTGTCAAAATAGTCAATTGAAAATAACAAGAAAATCTTTGTGATTCTTATATGGAAGATTCAGTCAAATTATCTGCATTGTGTACAATACAGGAATCCAGGCGCCTTGTGAAATCCTAGCACACAAGAAATTAAGGAGACTTTCAGAGAAGTGGATACAGTTTGTCTGATCTGAAATCATTCCCTTACACACCGTAACTATTATATATGGACTTCGTTTTGCACAATGGGGCTTTTTATTTCAGTTGACTCATAAGTAGTATAGGCAGCAAATTATTAGCTCATAGGTGGTGACTGAAATCATACAACAGGGTTCTATGAAATAATCACTATTTTATGAGTGGAATCTTCTGCATTATTTTAAAGTTAAACATTAATTGCAGATATTGGAAGTTCAAGGGACCATCCAGTAATCCATGGGGGCTCATTTCAAATCATGACCAAGCACCATTTGTCAAATTCCCATGAGCAGAAATGAAACAGTAGGTTCATGGTGTCAAATATCGTTTATCAGAAAATTACAAATTATTTTTGTGCCAGGGCTCAAAATAAATATGATCATTTAAAGATTTGAAAGCATTTTATTAACTACAATGCAAACACAAACTATCTGCACAATGTATTTACATTTAATTCAGTATTGTAAAAGATATCAATGTGCTCTCAGTCTCAAAATAATTCAGGCTATTTAAGTATGAATGTAAAATAATATGTATAAAGGTAATTCAAACACTCATTACCAGTTTCGGAGAACTGTTCACTCACACTGATTTGCTGTGTTAAAATCCTGGAACTCCTGCTCTACCCACACCAACTGGACTGCAGCAGTTTCAGAAGGCAGCTCACCACCACCTTGTTTGGGGCAACTAGACTTGGGGAATGCAACCCTACATCATGTGAGTAAACTTTTAAAAAGGTAACAAGATGCTATGGGGGTCATTATTAACACATAAAGGATTTTAAGGTGAGTTGAATTCTTGGAAATTGTAGCCAAAATCTCTGAAATATCATGAAATCATCACAATGACTGAAACTCAAACCGAGCTGAGACCAATGTGAGGAAATCTAATGGTGATACAAGGAAACAAGCAGAGCTCAATAAGAAACAAAAAGGAAGATTTGAAGGCTGCAACAAGATGGAAACCAGAATGAAAGAGAAAACGAGTCATTTGTTTCTAAGACTGTAACAAAACTCTGAAACATTTACAACAAAATGAAAGGGGATTGATCCTCTGTCACCAAAGAGAAGTCAGTGTTGCATTTTACGTGGCTAAATCAAACAAAGTCGCAGACATTGATGTTAGTTCCAGGTAAACAAATAAAGAGCAAGAGAAATTTGCCAAAAGTTTGATAAACATTCAAAGGAGCAGATAGGGGAAGGTCAATATAAATATGTACCAATAGCCAAATAGACATAAAAATGGAAAGAAACAGGAAAGTATATTTTTAATGTTAATCATTCTTATACTTACAAATAAAAACAAGAAAGCAGTCAATTTAATAACTGATGATATAAAAAGGTTTAAACTTTGAGGATGTTAATTAGAAGATTTTACACTATTTTGAATATTAGTGTAATTTTAATACATTTTCTTAAACTAATATTTGCAGCAGGATAAATTAATAATGTACAAAAGAAAAGTAAACTGCAGGTGCTGGAAATCGGAAACAAAAACCGAAATTGCTGGAGAAACTCAGCAGGTCTGGCAGCGTCTATGGAGAGAATGCAGAGTTAACATTACAAGTCCAGTTCTTTTAGTATGTTTGTGCCCAGTTTGATCATTCTTTGATACTCTTCAGTGAGGGTAACTGCAGCTGGAAAGTAAATAACCAGGCATGAGCAAGTAAACGCACTCCCACACTTTTATCTTGCTTTTCTTCTGCAGCTGGGGACAGTTAGTGGTTTGTTCCTATTTTTGATCTGGCATCAACATTTCCCTCAATGTAAAAGGGCATGCTGAGCTAATTGACAGTGGGTGGAAAGGGGTCTGTGACTGACATTTCAGTGCTGTTTTGGATTCAAGGCCAGCCAGCTGAAAAGAGCATTTAACGCAACGTAATATGGCATTGCTGAAAAGGAAAATGAATTGTAGGAACTGGTGGACATTGTTAGCAACTGCTGTGTACCTAAGATGAGCACTAAGTAAACAAGATATTAACAGACATAGACATACTTGTAAACAAATAACTGAACTGCTCAGCAGATTACACAGTTTCAGATTTGGCTACACAGAGCGCAAATTCTGTAGATTAGATTCACTACAGCATGGAAACAGCCCCCTTCGGACCAGCAGGTCCACATTGACCCTCTGGAGAGTAACCCACCCAGACCCATTCCCCTACCCTATATTTACCCCTGACTAATGCACTATAGGCAATTTAGCATGGTCAATTCACCTGACCTACACATCTTTGGATTGTGGGAGGAAATTGGAGCATCTGGAGGAAAAGACATGGGGAGAATGTACAAACTCCACACAGACAGTCACCCGAGGCAGGAATTGAACCCGGGTCCCTGGCACTGTGAGCCACCGTGCTACCCTCTAAGCTCATTAGAAGTAAGACTTTGACTACCTCAGCAAAATATGAATAGAAAAATACATCTGCATTCTGGAAAATGAGTGATGCTCGCTCAAAACAGTTAGATGGCCCGTAGGTTTTGATGGATCACAGCAAGGTCAGTCCAAAAGTGAACACTCCAATGTTCTAAGTCTTTATTGCTGCATGTAAACAATAAAAGTCATTGTTGCTTGCACCAAACAAAGTAATAAATACTTTGTGACAAGTAGTTGTTTGGTCATATTGAACTTGAGTTTCCAGTTTTTTGCAAGATGGTATCCACCATGAACAGGATATGGTCATTAAACCAAATTTGTGTTTTGACTGTCACACAAATGCATAATATGGTATATGAATTTCAGTGCCAATGTGAATGTTAGGTATGTTGATCAGATATTTCAAAACTGGCAAATTCAATAAAACAAGATATTCATACAGCTGAGTGCAGCAAGCAAGGTCTGACCATACCCAAGCAGCACACAAATGTCTGCTGTTAGATGTGATTGTTGACAATATTTGATACCTACTCGCAGGTGTGTAAAGAATAATGTTGACAAACAATTCAGATTATGAGATCAGCTCACAATATGACACACGCCTGAATACTGCCAGCCATGTCTACTGTTCTTTGCAGGCAGGAAGAACATGTATACACTGTGGCTGTTTCAACTCAACAAAATAGTGACAGCCATTCTCTGACTCATTTTCCAGGGCAATGCCTGAAACAATCCGAGTCAACTTGCCTTGTTTAAAAAGTAAACAAAGCTTGGAAGTTAATAGTCAGTCATCATGAACTGGCGTATTCTCCATGGCAATATCTCTAGCAATCACTTTTATAAAAAAGATTTCTTCTCTACTTACTTAGGTATTTCTTATGAATTGTCCTAATGAGTGCGATATTAAAAACATTGTAAAAAGTGCCTTTGTCAGCAAAATTAACTGTTACATGTTGCCAAAGAAAGCGAAAATAATTTGGGTAAGGAATGATCATAATGGGTGGCACAGTGGTTAGCACTGCTGCCTCACAGCGCCAGAGACCCGGGTTCAATTCCCGCCTCAGGCGACTTACTGTGTGGAGTTTGCAAATTCTCCCCGTGTCTGCGGGGGTTTCCTCCCACAGTCCAAAAATGTGCAGGTTAGGTGAATTGGCCATGCTAAATTGCCCGTAGTGTTAGGTGAAGGGGTAAATGTAGGGGAATGGGTCTGGGTGGGTGCGCTTCGGTGGGTCGGTGTGGACTTGTTGGGCCGAAGGGCCTGTTTCCACACTGTAAGTAATCTAATCTTACAATAAAAAAATGCGAGGTGACAATGGGATGATATGTGTACCCAAACTGGAAGGTCAATCAAACTGGCAATAGAACAACTGACAATAGGGTACTGCATAATTTTCTATACTCAGATGAAAGCAACACTCAGAGAAGTAAATTCCTTGATCCAATCTATAATTTTGTTAGCAGTAGTGCTTAAGAGCAAAAAAACTTTGCTATTTTTTTAAAAAAGGAACTTTTCTTCTGAGAAAATTGAGGATATCGATTATCACTGACGTGTGAAGTTCTGACTTCAGCACTGAGTTAGCTAATCCATTTCAGGGCGGCATTTGAATTACATGAATTGACCTGACAACCCCTAAATTAGGTTGAGGCTCTTTGAACCAGGAAGTAGTTCCTATCTGGAAGCACAGGCCTAAAAGCTTGACAGCAATTTTCAGAAGTTAAAGTGAAAACAGATTGGAAAAAAACGGAGAAGAAAAGTTATTTGGTTGGCACCCTGATGTCAATGTTTCACTTAGCATGCCACTGTCCATGTGTTTGCCTTCAAACCCAATACAGAATTATTAGATGATGCACAAGTTGAAAAGGTGATAAAATATAGCTGTACCAACCTATGACATTATTAATGGATCCATTCATGATAGCAAGGAAAAGTATATATCGGTCAATAAAACAAAAGATATATTCGGGATTATTAACCTATTGAATATTATTACCCTTACGAGAAATCCATTATTTTTCAGAATCTGAAGTTTGCCATTTGTAACTTAGATTGGTGTTTCATTTTAAAAGGTCACCACATATTTTGTAGAACAGATAATGAGACAAAATGATACTGACAACACAAATTTCCCTTTGCGCTATACTGACTGTAAATCAAGCAGTGAAACAGACTTAGTCAACCATGAAATATCTACTGTTTGAACACAGAGCAAAAGCAACTTAGGGGAATTTATCTCGCAGGGGAATTGCTAAGAGGAATAGGGAAACACATCCAAACCACATTTCCATTGAATGGGCAGTGGTCCCAACTGCTTTCAAATAATGTGGCAAAACCAAATAGTTGGCAGCTATTGTAAAAATAGATGGCTCAAAGGATATTTTAAAAATGCAAATGTTCAGAATGTGAAATAAAACAGGGAACACTCGAAACATACAACATGTGGACCAGCTTCTGAAAACGGAAGATGGGATAATAAATTGCTCAGGCTCCCTTATATTGATTAAAGAATTTCACCATGGGGGTCCCCAGGTTAAAAAAGGCTATGCTGTGTGGCAAGAAGGAATGTGACAGAAAATTATAGGAGCACAGGTTGGCCAGGCTGTCATTGATGTGGCCGCTTGAACTTAAAAAACATTTTTAAAAATTGAACACCGTTTTAGATTCCCACAATAGGACTCCAGCTTGGAAATGACTGATGTATTATTACATGATTGCTTAGTATGCTCCAAATTCCCATCTCTTCTGTTTCATTAATTCATTCACAATAGATTAGAACACTTCCTGTCTTTCACTTACTCCCTGTGATGCTTTCCCTGAGAGCTAGTTCAGAACATGGACATCTTTGTAAGACCTTTAATCATCTATGGAAGATCTGCTAATTTACATTAAATTTGCTCTCAGTACTTTAGAAGACTATAGTACTTTTGTGAGAACACTAGAGGTTGAGTTAGTCCTTCTTTGGTAAAATAGAAAAAAATCATTTACAAAAATAATTAAATAGCTTTAAAACTTTTGTTTGTTTTTCCCTCTTTGTTTGTTTTGTAATTTATATATACACTTCGCAACATTACTAACTCCAACATTACCCCATAACACACTCAACAACTGTGTTTTATGTAGCCAGGGCAGTGGGAGCGATAAAATCACTGATCACGTTTTTCAGCAAGTAAGTTAAAATAGCCTGAATACCCCACACACAAATATTTTCCTTTTTTTATTCATTAAAAAATTCATTTGTCTCATAGCATATTACTAATATAAATAAATCACGTTAAATTAAGTGCTGTTAATATACCAGCACGACCTTAGGCCTCAAAATATATAAATACAAAAGGATAAATGGGTTATTGAAAGCCAAGATCACAGTATTTATTTACTGCAAAAGAAAAACAACTGTCAGGCTAACATTTATTTCATAAAACAGGTTGTGTAGATTTCAGGATTCAATCCTAAAATGAAGTCATTACTAAGTGATCCATTTAATGAACAATCTAGCTCTCAAAATAGAATAGCACAGAGTAACTGTGTATTATTGAATTCGTGCAGTTATTTATAGCATTGTATTCAAAATTTGCCTGCAGAGTAATCGCAGAAATTGAAAATGACCAAGCAAGGGAAAAGCAGAGAGGTTTCAGTAAAAAGGCTCCAGTCACCTCCCATGCACACAGTAAGGCTTGTGGTATATTCAGAACATTGCAAATGTTCTGGCATCAAAAGGATGGAAGAAGATACGCAAGGCTTTGGAGGAGAAAAAAGTTTGAGACACTCAGAAGCATTTGGAGTGATTGAAACTTCCCACCCCATGTTTGGGAGGGAGAGTATAAATTGGTAAAAATGTACAACGATCCCAACCTGTCACAAACAATCCTTCAGATTAATGGCAGCAGATTTGGAGGCATTGAGTGCACAGCTCTGGAGAAATTGGCCATAATTAATATATAAGTGAGGTTTCATTCCTGAGATTGTGGATATTTTTATATGTTGAGGCATATCTTGGGCAGGCAGGACTTGAACCCAGGTATTTCTGCTCCAGAGGCAGTGACACTAACACTGCACCATAAGAGTCCTCTTATGATTGTGGACTTTGAATTTAATGACTGCCAGCGGGGTCTTTTCCTGTGCAGTAAGTAAAAACTGTGATGTTGGTTTTCAATAATCCATTTGTCCTTTTCTATTTATATATTTTGAGGCCTGAGGTCTTTCTGGTATATTAATGCCAGTCCCAGGACTAAGGAGAGGCAACAGCTAAAGGGGTGGGGTAGGTGGGGATATGCCCGCTGTAGCAGCTGAGTGCTTCTCCAAAACTGCTTGTAGACCAAATAAACAACAGGATTGTTGGCCACATGTTCCCACTGCCTCCACACCCAGCCCACACTGAGGTTAGCCCACAATCAATAAACACCAGTTTCTCCCCTGGAGTAATCTTCCAGACTCTGAGGGCTTCCTCCCAACCTCACCTGAATGACCATCTCATCCCAGAATCTCTCCCTCCTCCCAATGAAACCTAACTAGAGTTGGCTATTGCATGACTTTCCATCTCCCACAACATCAGCTATATTTGTACATCCTGAACAGACAGGACTGTAGAAACTATTTTACTATCAGTTTCTGTCCTTTGTCTTGAAAAGGTTAGTTTCCATCTGCTGGAGTCAACCGTATTAACTAGCCCTCATCTAGCCTTTCCCACAACCAGAGTCTTATATAATCTGATTTCCAAAGGTCCAGTTGTGAGTCAGTTGACATCTCTTTTCTTTTTCTTAATAGACCCAACTAGTCTGGGATCCAATTTCCTGCACACTACTCCTGTGCACCGATAAAGTTTAAATGATCCTCCACAATTTCCATACTGCTTTTTGCAAGTCTCAGGGGGGTGATTCTGTGGTTCATCATTCCTGGCACTTGTCACAGTACTTCCTGTGGCTGATTCTCAATCCAGTCGTAGAGTCAGAGGTTGACAACACAGAAAAAAAGGCCTTTCAACTCATCGAATCTGTACCTGTCAAAAAAAACCATCTAATTATTCTAATCCCATTTCTAAACACTTTGCCTAGAGTCATATATGCCTTCGAATCTAAAGATGTGCAGTTTCGATGAGTTGGCCATGCTAAATTGCCCATAGTGTTCAGGGATGTATAGGTTAGGTGCATTAAACACGGTAAATATAGAATAATAGGGTAGGGGAACGGGTCTGGGTGGGTTCCTCTTCAGAGGGTCGGTGTGGACTTGTTGGGCCAAATGGCCTGTTTCCACATGATAGGGATTCTATGATTTTTATGATTGCAATTGCACATCTAAATATTTCTTAAATATCGAGGATTTTTGCCTCTACCACCCTTACATGCAGTGAGTTCTTGATTTCCACCATGTTCAGTGATTTTTCTTTCCCTCAAATTCCCTTTAAATCTCCTAGTCCTTGATCCATCTACCAATAGGAAAAACTCCTTCCTGTCTACCCTATCTATAATTTTATACATGTCAACCACATTCCCCTTCAGAGCTGAAAATGTGTTGCTGGAAAAGCGCGTTCAGTGATTTTTCTTTCCCTCAAATTCCCTTTAAATCTCCTAGTCCTTGATCCATCTACCAATAGGAAAAACTCCTTCCTGTCTACCCTATATATAATTTTATACATGTCAACCACATTCCCCTTCAGAGCTGAAAATGTGTTGCTGGAAAAGCACAGCAGGTCAGGCAGCATCCAAGGAACAGGAGAATCGACGTTTCAGGCATAAGCCCTTCTTCAGGAATGAAGAAAGTGTGCCCAGCAAGCTAAGATAAAAGGTAGGGAGGAGGGACTGAGGACTGCAGATGCTGGAGATCAGAGCTGAAAATGTGTTGCTGGAAAAGCGCAGCAGGTCAGGCAGCATCCAAGGAATAGGACAATCGATCATTCCTGAAGAAGGGCTTATGCCCGAAACGTCGATTCTCCTGTTCCTTGGATGCTGCCTGACCTGCTGCGCTTTTCCAGCAACACATTTTCAGCTCTGATCTCCAGCATCTGCAGTCCTCACTTTCTCCTCAAACACATTCCCCTTCAGTCTCCGCTGCTCTAAGGAAAACAATCCTAGCTTGTCCAAACTTGTCATAACTAAAATTCTCCAGCCCAGGCAATATTCTGGTAAATCTCCTCTACACCCTTTCCAGTGCAATCATATCCTTCCAATGACGTACATAATCCTTCCAACTGCATAATACCCTCGCTGTGGCCTAACCAACTTTTTATACATTTCCACCATAACCTCCCTGCTCTTAAATTCAATGCGTTGGCTAATAAAGGCAAGTATCCCATATCATAACCACTTTATTTGCCTGTCCTGCTGTTTAAAGCACTCAAACAGGGGCATATCTTTTCTAAGTTTCCATTGCTTATCGACGTTTGTCTGAGTATATATATATATATAGTCTACCACCGCTTTTGCTGTAAAAGAGAATGGACAAGGGAAATGTCAGGTCCAAAACTGGTTCACCAAATGTGGTATTGATTAAACAAGGGGACATAAGTATGAGCAGCACCATTTGGGTCAATTACATGTCCGAGAACATTAACGTCATTTGATGTGTTATTTGTTACAATCCAACTTTTAATTTATAATACTTTATTCCTGTCACCAATACATAGTTGTGACACTATAACTTTATTAATTAAAATTAATGAGATAATGAAAGATACTATTAAAACTTTTTGTTAAAATTGAACTTGAAATAAATATCTAAAATTACTAAAAGCAATTTCATAACATACTTATAAGTACTGACATTCATTTCTATGAACAAGAGGAGGATCCAAATATTAATTGAGCAGATGAAGTCACTGAGAATCCCTACAGTGTGGAAACAGGCCATTGGGCCCACAAGTCCATACCAGTCACCCCTCCCCGCCCCCCAAAGAGTATCCCGCCCAGACCTATTCTCCTACATTTCCCCTGACTAATGCGCCTAACCTACACATCCCTAGACACTACGGGCAATTTTGCATAGCCAACTGACCTAACCTGCACATATTTGGACCATGGGAGGAAACCCACACAGATACAGAGAGAACGTGCAAATTCCAAGCAGACAGTCGCCCAAGACTGGAATTGAGCCAGAGTCCGTGGTGCTGTGAGGCAGCAGTGCTAATCACTGAACCACCATGCCACCCCTGCTTATTGCTAAAAACCTGCAAAAGTTCCAGTATTAGAGATATTGTTTATTTTGCAATGTCCCAGGTAAATGATTGGTATCTTTGGATGTTTAGGCATCTCATGAGATTTTTATTCAAATCTAACCATTATCCTCTGGCACCAACTACAAAACCGAAGTGTGCAAGCTCTGAGCCTTCTGTCAATTTAATTTAGTCCTTGACTATGATGCATATGTTTCTGCTCTTTCTCAGCCCAGGCTTTTTCCAATAATTTGTTCTCGTTATCAAAACAAACTGTGACATCAACCATGACAATTTTTAGATCTTTCTTAAGTATTAAATCAGGCTTCCAGAGGGCTTTTTCCCTGTCCTAGAAATGTGCTTCCACCTAAATAGTCCATCTGCATCACCTTTTATACTCTTGTAGCTTTTCTACTATTGGATTGTGTTGTTTAATTCTGCCATTTTTAACGTATGGGCAATAACTGAAATGTGTGGTAGAGTTTCCCATGGTGCCTTGCTCTGACGGTATTCTTTCTTCACAAAGGAGTCTGCCTCCAGTCGAATAAAGGTTGCACCTCAGTAACAAATTAATAATTAATTTGGATGATTTGATGTTAAAACATGGTTTAATCCATGAGTTGGAAATGTTATTGCCTTTATAATATCTCATGACAAGACCCTAACTCTTGGGCTGTATCCACTTGGCTAACTCCCATTCCCTCCATGCCTTGTACTTGGCACCCAATTTTACTTTTTTTTAATGTAATTCCAAATTTGGGGATTCATGGATTCCTCTAAAAATGTCTTTATTTCTTTCTAGATCTTCAATTGAGTTAATGACTCTGTCACATCCAAATTGTTGTCTTCACAGAATTGAAAGAAAGCGTGAATCACCCTATTGCCCGATAATTCAAGGGCCTTGTATTTCCTAATAACTGCTGCCAGAATTTGTATTTCAGTTTAGGCATTCCCAAACCTCCATCCCTATTCTTTGTAGAGGTGACTCCACTGGTCATACAGTTGGAAAATGTAGGATTTCTTCAGTAAAATCATAGATGATTTGGTCTAGTTTTTGAAGTGTTTTGTGATGTTTCTGTTAAAATCAAATGATAATACAATTGTGGGATAATTTTAAGGGCGAAGGGCAGTTGAGTTAGAATTTGGTCACCCAGGCGTCCCACTCAGCTTCCTCAGCTCCTGCCCACGGATCAACTCAAACTCCCAAATATTTTCCTATGTCTCCTGGGGGGACGTATTCAAAATCGCTTCCACTAAATGACCAGTTCTTCTCATGATGATATAAAAAAGTTTCGCTTTATCAGAAAGTTGGAATCCTTTCGTCTCTTTGGTGTTTATTACTAAACCTGTATTATCACAAAAGCACTGGACTATTTTAAGGTTTCTAGCCATCCCAAAGTGTGAGAATCACTAATAAATGCAATGTCAGTGGCAAAAGCCAGAGCAGAAAAATTAATCTTATCTCTATTCAAAGACATAAAAACATTCTCAAGAGTGCAGATCAGAGGGTCAACTGCTATATTGAATGAAATTGGAGACAAGGAGTCACCTTGCTAGACTCCTTTCTTAATACTGATTGAATTCATTTTACAATGGTTTTCTTCAATTACTGTTGTATTATTGAAATACAGTTCTCTTATTAATTGTATAAAAGATTTCAGGATAGCAGCCGTTTGTAGTGTTCTAAGTAGTCATTTCTGCCTCATAGAGTCATGGAGATGTACAGCATGGAAACAGACCCTTCGGTCCAAAACGTCCATGCCGACCAGACATCCCAACCCAATTTAGTCCCACCTGCCAGCACTGGGCCATATCCCTCCAAATCCTTCCTATTCATACACCCATCCAAATGCCTCTTAAATGTTGCAATTGTACCAGCCTTCACCACTTCCTCTGGCAGCTCATTCCATACCCATACCACCCTCTTTGTGAAAAAGCTGCCCCTTAGGTCTCTTTTATATCTTTCCCCTCTCACCCTAAACTATGCCCTCTAGTTTTACACTCCCCGACCCGAGGGAAAATACTTTGCCTATTTAACCTATCCATGCCCCTTATAATTTTGTAAACCTCTATAAGGCCACCCCTCAGCCTCCGACGCTCCAGGGAAAACAGCCCCAGCCTGTTCAGCCTCTCCCTATAGCTCAGATCCTCCAACCCTGGCAACATCCTTGTAAATCTTTTCTGAAACCTTTCAAGTTTCACAACATCTTTCTGATAGGAAGGAGACCAGAATTGCATGCAACATTCCAACAGTGGCCTAACCAATGTCCTGTACAGCTGCAACATGACCTCCCAACCCCTGTACTCAATACTCTGACCAAAGGAGGAATGTGAGAATTAATTCAGCTTTCCAACAACTTTTCTAAATGAAATGAACAGAACAATGTCATACATCTCCCTTATGCTTGTAACGAATAACATCTGCTAGCCAGGTCACCCTTTCTCTTGAGGTAATCACCCAAAAATTCTGAATCATATTTAATTTCAAAATAACGAACCATGCATGAGAGAAGAGAACCTTGTCTTCAACAGCTAACAGCTAACTTGCAGCTAGGCCCAATCCCGTAACTGCCTCTTGGTTTGTCTTTTTCCTTTTACTGCTTTGATTTTAAAGCCTAACCATAACTCCAAATCACTAGGAGATAGCAGTAGATCAGAGTAAAACAATAACAAATACAACCTTAGTTGTGCTTTTGCAAACAAGTTTATTAATCGTAACTGAAAACATTACAAAGATGTCAATGGCAGGCCAGTAATTTCTCGTTTTTCCACAAATTGCAAACAAGTTTATTAATCGTAACTGAAAACATTACAAAGATGTCAATGGCTGGCCAGTAATTTCTCGTTTTTCCACAAATTAGTTTCCCTACAGCGTGGAAACAGGCCCTTCAGCCCCACAAGTCCACACCGACCCTCCGAAGAGTAACCCACTCCCCCCCCCCACCTGACTAATGCACCTAACACAATTTAGCATGGCCAATTCACATGTGGGAGGAAACCAAAGTATCCCGAGGAAACCCACGCAGACACAGGGAGAATGTGCAAACTCCACACAGACAGTCACCAAGGCTGCAATCGAACCTGGGACCCTGGTGCTGTGAGGCAGCAGTGCTAGCCAGTGAGCCACCACTAGGGATTTTCAGAATGAACTGTATGGAGTTTCATTTTCTTCCAGGAGACTGATAAAATCACAGTAACCCCTTCCCAAACAGAGCTGTGTGTGTTTCCATCAGATGGACTGCAGCGATTCATGGTGGCTCACCATCCCCTTCTCAAGGGCAATTGGGGAAGGACAATTAAATATTTTCCTTCCAACAATGCTTACTTAGCGTTAATTTAAAAAACTAAAACAAATAAAAATACATTAATATTAATTTAAAAATCACAGCATTGCTTCAACAAGGAGTCAAATGACAGCAAATTTTGCAAGGGTTAGTCACCCGTATTTTAGTATTGCCATATCTACAGAACAATAAAAAAATTACAGTTTATCTTGTAGTTAAGTCTTCGTTTTTAAAATTGAAACCAATTATACTTAGAGAAAATGCTACAGTTGAAATCTCAGGTCATAAGGTGCTGCACAGAGGAGTGCAGCAACCAATTTGTGATCAGTTACCAGATAATTTGGTCTGTTGTGTTGGTTGAGGTTTGAATTTTGACTAAGATGCTGAGCCAACTCCACTGTTCTTCTTTAGATGGTGCCAGAGATATTTCACCTCCAGCTAGTGTGGGTCAGTTAGCTGGCTTACAATGGAGTGGCAGTGTGAGTTCAGTTCCCACACCAGCAAAGGTTACTATAAAGATACCACCTTCCCAATGACACCTGAGGCATGGTGACCCTCAAGTTAAACTCACCACGAGTCATCTCCCTCCATTCAGACTAATGGGATTATGGTGATTTTTGTCTCCACCTGGAATGGTACATAGAGCCTCAATTTGATCGTTCATTTAAAAATCTGTACATCAACCACTGCAGCACTTTAATACTACATTACATCCATATTATAGATTCTCAATTTAATCCCTCTGTAGGGGAGTTCAGCCATGTGCAAGAAACCTGGAAATTTTAAGCAACATGCATAGCAGTGCTTCTCCCAGCTTAACCTATTTTTCCGAACCAACCTCTTCAGAGATGTTGTTTGACACCTCTGGAGCAGGCAGGTCTCTCAGTCCACCTCTGCACCACAAGAGGGCCCATGCTGTACTCTTCTTAAAAAAAGACTCAATGTATTTGCATCTGACTTGCAGACTTCACAGTAAATTAGCACCAGTTGGTGTAACGATGCCTCATTAGTCACTTCCAATGCAAATATTTCTTTTTTCAATTAATCTTGTTCTTTCAAATTCAGATTCCTTCAAATGTGGATTGTGAATTTGCAAAAAAAAACACTCCGGTCATTTTCAGCTATTCCAGCATTTTCCTGATCATAGGCTCCACTATTACCAGGGCCTCCAAGTCCTCCGTTTCTTCCTCTCCCAACGTCCCCAAAGTACCCTTCCACCGACACTCTCATTCGTTTGGCTGAACTGGTTCTCACCCTTAACAATTTCTCCTTCGAATCCTCCCACTTCCTCCAGACCAAAGGGGTAGCCAACTATGCCTGTCTCTTTGTTGGCTACGTAGAACAGTCCATCTTCCGAAGTTACACCAGCACTACTCCCCACCTCTTCCTCCGCTACATTGATGACTGCATTGGCGCCACTTCGTGCTCCCGCGAGGACATTGAGCAGTTCATCAACTTCACCAACACATTCCACCCTGACCTTAAATTTACCTGGACCACCTCTGACACCTCACTCCCCTTCCTGGACCTCTCCATCTCCACTAATGACGACCGATTTGACACTAACAGTTTTCACATACCCACCGACTCCCACAGCTACCTGGATTACACCTCTTCCCACCCTACCTCCTGCAAAAGTGCCATCCTGTATTCCCAATTCCTCTGCCTCTGCCGTATCTGCTCCCACGTGGACCAGTTCCACCACAGAACACACCAAATGGCCTCCTTCTTTAGAGATCGCAATTTCCCTTCCCATGTGGTTGAAGATTCCCATCAACGCATCTCATCCACATCCCGCACCTCCGCCCTCAGACCCCACCCCTCCCACCGTAACAAGGACAGAACCCCACCCGGTCCTCACTTTCCACCCTACCAACCTTCGCATTAACTGCATCAACCACTGACATTTCCGCCACCTCCAAACGGACCCCACCACCAGGGATATATTTCCCTCCCCACCCCTTTCCACTTTCCGCAAAGACCGTTCCCTCCATGACTACCTGGTCAGGTTCACGCCCCCCCCAACAACCCACTCTCCCTTCCTGGCACCCTCCCCTGCCACTGCAGGAATTGCAAAACCTGCACCCA
>NC_057714.1:9144158-9153625 GCF_004010195.1 Chiloscyllium plagiosum | reverse complement strand
CGCTCCCTCACCACCCGACACCTGGAGGAAGAACGCCTCATCTTCTGCCTCGGAACACTTCAACCCCATGGCATCAATGTGGACTTCACCAGTTTCCTCATTTCCCATCCCCCCACCTTACCTCAGTTCCAACCTTCCAGCTCTGCACTGTCCTCATGACCTGTCCTACCTGCCAATCTCCCTTCCCTATCCACTCCACCCTCCCCTCTGACCTATCACCTCCATCCCCACCCCCATTCACCTATTGTACTCTTTGCTACCTTCTCCCCAGCCCCACCCACCCCCATTTATCTCTGGAGGCTTCCTGCCTTCATTCCTGATGCCCGAAACGTCGATTTTCCTGCTCCTCAGATGTTGCCTGACCTGCTGTGCTTTTCCAGCACCACTCTGATCTAAACTCTATTTGATTATTTTGTCCAGCTTAACTGAGCTGGGAGAAACCTACAGCTTCTCAGAGCTTTCTCTACTGTTATCCCTGTATTTATTATCTTCATCCACTGACTTGGAATGGGAGCAACACCATTTAAAACCCCAACTAGTTAGTCCCATTGAGGTGAGTGCATCTGAACTGTTAGAGGGTGCACATACCATATGAGGGTACATACTCAGAGGAGTGACTTCACCAGAGGAATCTTCATCCTCTTTCTCCTGCTTGATCGCCTGCAGGATATGAGATGGGCTATGGGTAATGGGAGACATCATTTAGTGTCAGACAAGGTGTTAGCCATCATGATCATCTTTCACAGATTATTGATTATGTCAAGTCAACATAAGATATATTGTATACCAGTGACTGATATTTATTCTGATCATCAGTGAGCTGAGAGAATTTCATCTCTGTTGGCCAGGTATGTCAATCTGAATCATCTCCAGTACTTTGCAGCTGTCAGTATGAAGATAAGGATGTTGCCATAGCAACAGATCGTAACCTGGAATTACTTATGGATGTTTTGAACATTCAGTTACAAAAGTAGTTTTTTTAAAAAAGAACATACAGCCAAAACAATTGTCCATGTAAATTTAATGACTATTTGGGAAAGCCATGTGTGAATTGTCAGACCTGCAGAATATTAATGGTTACAGATATTTAAAAATGAAGAGATAATAAGGGACTGACTACTGCTCTCAGCAGAAAGTCATGTCCTATGGATTATAATCAAAACTGTGGATATGTATATGCTTTATCCTTCCAGGAATATACAAATGGAGTTAAAAACCATCTGCAAACTCTAGGTTGCGTATGTTATTGGCTGATGTGCAAGTGTTAACTAGTGTGTTCCGAAGGTCACAGTTTAAGAACAGTCATTAGATAACTCTGCACTGCAGTTAAAGACACTCTCACTCTGAGTTAGAGAAGCCAGGCAAACCAGTGAAGTCACCAATGAGAGAGCGAAAAAGCTGTTATCCTGGTTCCAAGTGCAGAGCCAAGAATCTTGAAATCAACTGCTTCAGTAACAACACCAGCATTATTGGTATCCTCCAACTTACCAGCTTCAGACTCCCAATACCTACTTTACAGGGAATCCAGAGACAGATGTATTTATCATTTTTATGGTTATCTTTGTATTCAATTCACACTTCTCATGTCTGTATATGTTGCATTTTATCTTTTCCTACATTTAGTAGCTCATAAACTCTCTTTTTTTGACTTAAGGAAGCCCAGTTAATTTGGCTCATTTTAAAACAGAAGTATTTGGATTAGGAAAAGGTATTCCAGTATGTAATTCTCCTCCTGATTTCTCTAAGCCTTTCCATCAGACAAACCGCAAGTAAGGAGGTTGATGGGGGATAAACAGAGGGTGCAGTTGAACACCTCAATGGCCATTTTAGATGGATAAGCGAATTAACAAAAAAATGGAGATTGGCTATGATCAATCCTTGAGAGAATTATTTCAAATCATAGTAAATAAATTACTGAGTGTCTTCAATTTTTGAAAACGTGCATATCTGAAAAGTGGGAAGGAAACGTCTGAACTTTGAAAGAACTAGTCTCATCACAAAACTTAACAGTATTTTAGTAAATAAACAGAAGTAATGAGTAGCACAATGTTTACTACTCTAATATTTCAACTAGAGATTAAATTCATGTTATTTTCAATGTACAAAATAAATTCTTCAAATTCTTAAAACAGAAAAGCACGACATGCAAAGCTTCTGGCACCAAGTGCGAGGTGATAGGCCAAGGATGGGAATAAATCAGGAGTAAATGTGGATGTTAACTTGTAAATAGAACGTATGGAAGCCAATGAGAAAATCTTACAACTTCGCATAACTGCTGTGTTATGTCCCACAATGTCTTTGTTTCTCTTCACACTACAGAAAAAAAATTCTCGTCATTCCAGGACATTGAACTCATTTATACGAGACATTAATTCCAGTCTATCAAACCTTTTAAGATTAAATTTGACTAATAGGTGTCAAGTTTATGTAATTTGTTATATACTCAAAGATATACTTTAATCATAAACTTTTAATTGTAAAATTTAATTGTGTCAAATTAATTGATTGCAATTTATCTAGCATTTCAGAATCAAAAGTATATGAAAAAAAGACCAACATAATCAAGTTCATGCAGGCAATCACAACTCCCCATGTCTGTTAACCTAAAGGAGAAGCTGCTTTTCCAGGTTACAGCTTTGCAACAAAAGTTGATGCTTAATCAGTAGAGAGGAAAAGCAGCCACATTTATGACATTGTTGAAACAGCAGTACTCAAAGAAAAGTGCATGAACTATTCAATTCCCCACAGCTTGTTAAAAGCATCTTTGTCCTTAGTGATAACATTTACACTTCAAAAGTATTTCATTGGCTGAAAATTGCTTTGAATACCAGTGGTCCTTTAAAGTATAATAAATACAAGTATTACATAAAATAACTGCAAATCTTGCTTTCTTTTTAAGAACAATTATTGGGTTTTAGCAGTCAGATCTCTGGATCTGATTGTTCAGAATTTAAAAACCATGATGCAAAAGTTTCCATTTTATGGTTTTCAAATCTTCCAAAACCTTCATTCAAAAATTGTTTTTCATTTCATTCAGACAGTATAATTCATTGTTCACCCTGCAAGACAACTTTAAAACAAAACAACATAGTTCATCTTGATGTTTCTCACGGTACAGCTCAAAATTAGTCAATTATCAGCAATTCAGATGCTTCATCTGCATTACATTAATTTGCTTACAAAAGAATATGACTGAGATCTGCAGGAAGCCAGTGTTCAGGATTTTACAGTTTGAGCTTTTACAAAAACCCTCCATTCTGTTTTGCCAGAGAAGCTGTTCCAGCACTAGCAGTAAAATTTAACCTAAAAATGCTGTAGTTTGGTTGCTCTCTATTTGCCTGATACAGTGATGACAAAACCACAGAGTATTTTCCATTTCTCATGATTCCATTCAGTGTTTCAATTGATTATGCTAGTCACATAAGATCATTTCTTAAAGGGTTTGTACCATGTGACATCTCACAATCTGTAACTTTAAAAATTAAACTTCTGAAGGCAGATAAACATTGATACCAGGACATTGATATCACCTTCATAAATGTTCAATTTAACCAAAATAGTTATTTCCAATCAAGTTTTTGTTTTAAAAAGAAACTTCAGTTATCCTTCAATGTCATAATTTCTTGCTTCCATAGCTTGCCTTTAAAATATACAGGGTGATAAAAAAAAAGTCATTGCCACAGAGGCCAAACTGTGTGATGCAGAACACAAAATCGTAAGACACTTCTCACACTTCCATCAGTACCTTGTCCTAAACTGACTTGACTTCAATCCTTGGAAAATGAAGGATTATGAATGAACTCAATTTCTGCAGCAGGAATATAAAAAACAAACAGGTCAGGAAGAATGCCTGTTCCAGACGGACTAGTGCCAGAGCATTAACAGGTTGAACTATCGACCAACTACGAGCACTCTTATAATTTTGCCCTCAATTGGTTGCCCACTATAATTCAAACTTCCAAGCACAAGCATAGGAAAAAAAATCCCTGAAATAACTGAACTGAACTAAACCACCATATAAACATTCAGGCTCCAAGAGCAGGTCAGAGACTGACAATTCTGTAGCAAGAAACTCACTTCCTGGCTCCCCAAAGTCTGTCCACCATATAGTCAAGAGTGCTATGTAATATTGTCCACTTGCCTGGATAAATGTAGCTCTAACAACACTCAAGATGTCTGACAACATCCAGGACAAAGCAACCTACTTGATTAAAATCAACATTCACTCCCTTCACCACTGACACACAACAGCTACCATCTACCAGGAGCATGGCACAACTCATAGAGGCTTCCTCAACAGTACCTTCCAAACCTGCAAGCTCTACAATCTAAAAGGAAAAGAGCAGCAGATATGTGGAAGCATCAGCACCTGCATGTTCCCCTCCAGTCCAAACATCATCCTGAGTTGGAACATTGTCAACATTCCTTCATCGTTACTGGAAAGCTCCCTTCCTAATTACACAATATCGTCACAGACTTCAGAGGTTAGAGAAGGTAGGTCACCACCACCTTCTCGAAGCCATTGCATTTGGGTAATAAATGTGATGCTCATATCCCATCAATTAGTTCATAAAACATGTTAGATGTTAGTCACTGTAGCTGAATAGTTTGGTTTTGGCTTGTCTTGAAGGATTGCTACTGGTAAGCATTCAAATGGACATTCCCTTTAATGCTGCCCAAGGCTAATAAGGGGTTAGTCTAACTAGAAGCAGTTAAAATCTTACAACACCAGGTTATAGTCCAACAGATTTATTTGGAAGCTGGTTCTTCCAAATAAACCTGTTGGACTATAACCTGCTGTTGTGCAATTTTTAACTTTGTCCATGCCAGTCCAACACCGGCATCTCCAAATCATTACTAGAAGCAGTGTCCTTTCATAAAGATGCCCACTCCAGTCCTCTTTATCTAGGTAATGCAAGAAATCAGGAAACATACACAAAATACTTTCCCAATTACTCCAACTCCAGATGAACAAAAATTGAAATCTATGAGCAGTACAGACCCTAGTGTGCTGTATGACAGGATGAGAAATAGGCTTGATGGGAACAGGCAACATTTGGCATAAGTTGAAGTCTTCAACCACTTTATTTACTCTTCGTAGTTGACAGAAATGTCACTGGTGGCTGTGTAGGAGCAGCATACCCATCCTCCTCAGTTAGAGAAGTAGAATTTAAATTAGGACTAATAAAACCTGGGAGAAGAAAACTATTTAAACTATTGATCTTTCATCCAATCAAGGGATCCCATTTAGTTCAGATATCCTGTCAATACTGCTTCCAGACTGCCTTTACTGAATGCATACAATACCATCAGTTTTATTTTGATCTTACAGGATAGACAACACATTTTCCCATAATAATTTCAAAGGCTGCCAGACAGCATGAAATATTCCGTGTGATTGAAGGTAATCATAGCTTTAAAGATGTACTTTGTGCTGCAATGTACAGATTCTTCTTAGAGCCTCAAGAGGTTCCAGGAAACATTCAAATGAAAACAAACACTCAACAAGTCAATTCCTTAAAATAATGCTATCTTATTGTGATGTATTTCAGAATCAGTATTGAGAATGATTTACAACACTAACCTGAAGGTATCAAGATTATATTAGCCCATTCCTAATTGTGAGTGGATTATAACTAATTTGGATGTCTCCAGTCAGAAACATGAAGTATCAAAATAGGGACTTTGATATATATATATTACCCTCTGCCTACAAACTAGTCTTTGGGTAACCACTTTCCAAACTGACTGCATGAAAAAAAAGACATTTTTGTTGATTTTTTGGGGGTAAAATGATTATAAAGCAAAATGTGTTGGATTACAGGTCATGATGTTAGTTGACAAGAAACATTTCTTCTTCCTTCTCCTTTACTGGGGTGAAAACACACAGGTATATTTACGCAGTAAAACTTACGCAGTAAAACTTCCCACATTTGAATCAATACTATTTTCTTTGGAAACCAATAAAGTACTTGAGAACATTTTATTATATGTGCTTTATAAATGCAATTCATTGTAAGATCCCAAGAACTACATTCAAATCTGTCCTTTTATGCATCCAACCTATTCTTTAAAAAATACACAATCAGGTGCATCCAACTTGATGACAAAATAATAGAAGTTAAGTCAAATTTGAAGTCATAAATCAGCGTGAAAAACCTTACACTTTAATCCAAAGTTGTGATGAGAAATTCTCTGCTGATTCTTCAACTTTGTTAATTCGCTCCAAAGGCATTCGGATCCACAGGAGCTGAAAATAATTAGCTATTGCAGAAGTGTCAGCTTGAACTGCAAATTCAGCAAACCACTCGGCCAAAGTAAGCATCCTAGCTAAACAAAACCCTGTTCCCACAATGTACAGTGATGTACTTGTTTTCAGATTTGTATGCCACAATTCTGTCCATTTGAGGAAAACCTAAATCATGAATTGGCCACCAGGTAGTAATCAGGCCCAAGAACCTTGGGAGACTCTTCCTCTCCAATTATTGCGCCCTCTATTACTACCACCATGATGAACAAAATCAGAACAGGATCTAATCTGTGAACGAGTCATTGAAACTTCTGGGAAGTAAATTATCCAAAATCCTTTTTAAACAAAAATTTGTTTCCACAACATGAATAATGTATATTTTACCAACAATATTAAGTTAGATATTTAGATGTTTAGGATGACCTTACTCTAATGATATACTGATAAGATACATGTAAATTGTGTCAAATTAAATATCATGGGTATAAGTACATGGTATCATAGCACACAGAATTTCTTGCCTTGCAATTTACTACTGATATGCAGAATTTTACCCCTCATTCTCATATGCCCATGTTTCCATTCTAAGCTATTCACTACAGCTATACACAAACAAAAATAAGGCAGTTCAGTCAAAGAAGTTCAAGTCTCATGACAGCATCCCAAACAATTTGTCTGTGGCTGCTTTCAGAGTACCAGTGGCAGTAGCCCGAGAGCAAGTCGCTTGTGGCTGTTAATGTGACTGGAATCCAGAAAAGATGAGGGAAGAAAACATCTTTTTAAATAGAACTCAGCCCAGAATGAGGGCCTTCAAGACTCCCCAGAGGATTTGATGCTGATCCTGACATCCCCAACAGTCATTTTGTTGCAGTCAAATCAGACTCACACATTGTAAGTAAAATTGGACTAATTAGACATTTATTTTTTGATTTAATTCGGGTCACCACGAAGCTAGTTTTACTAATCAAATATTTAGAAGCAGTGACACTCAGTTATGAAACATTTGAATAAGTTAATGCATGGATAAAGCATTTTGATAAGCTTATATAGATTCAAATAATTTTTCAGTATAAGCCAAGCAAAAATCCTGAGAAGATTGCACACATTTGTTTTTGAACAGATCACTGACATATTGTAACTGATTTTAAATGCTTTAATATTACACTAAAAATGATGACAGAAGGCTTCAATTGATTCAGTAGCTGATCAAAAGACATGTTTAAATTTTTAAAATTGTGCTAGCCATTCGTGATAATATATTATCCCGGATGATAGTGCTTCACACTGATTTCGGCATGTTTAATGAAGCTTGAAGTCTACAGCAGACTCCCGAAACAAAGTTCTGTGGTGTACTGGCGTCTACTTATTCAGAATCAAAGTGTTATAGAAACTTGTCTTGAAAGACCAAATTCTCTCATTCACACAATGGGAAGGAAGGCCATCAGTGAAACTGCAAAATGGTGTTCCAGCACTGTATAAAGTGAGGCAGAGAAAGAAAATAGGGTTGCCTTCTGCAACAGTGCAAATTTACTGTGCAATCAATTCAGAACTTCACACATTTTACACGATATTCTAAATCCATCAGCCCTTTATATTGGTATTTTTTCTCCCACTCTCGCCCTCCCTCTAACTATGTTGCTCCCTTTCTGTTTCTCTTTTAATCTCCATCCCTCTTTATCTCACTCTCACTTTCTTTCTTCACCCATCCCCCAACTCTCACACTCTATTCCTATCTCGCACTCTCTATCACTATACCTCACTATATGTTCCTATCTCTCTCATTCTCGATCCCCAACTTTCTCTATCCCCATACCTCTCTCAATTTAGGGTGTATGTTTGCTCGCTGAGCTGTAGGTTTGATATCCAGACGTTTCATTACCTGGCTAGGTAGCATCATCAGTGGTGACCTCCAAGTGAAGCGAAGCTGTTGTCTCCTGCTTTCTATTTATATGTTTGTCCTGGATGGGGTTCCTGGGGTTTGTAGTGATGTCATTTCCTGTTCATTTTCTGAGGGGTTGATAGATGGTATCTAGATCTATGTGTTTCTTTATGGCGTTGTGGTTGGAGTGCCAGGCCTCTGGGAATTCTCTGGCATGTCTTTGCTTAGCCTGTCCCAGGATAGATGTGTTGTCCCAGTCGAAATGATGGGTTTTTTTTCCTCCGTGTGTAGGGCTACGAGGGAGAGAGGGTCGTGTCTTTTTGTGGCTAGCTGATGTTTGTGTATCCTGGTGGATAACTCTCTTCTGTTTGTCCAACATAGTGTTTGTGGCAGTCCTTGCATGGAATTTTGTAGACGACATTGGTTTTGTTACACGCAAGACTGAAGTACCAAGTAGAAGAATCACAGCACTTCATCCACTCCACCCAGGAATTCCTAAAAATCATCAAAAACACCAAAATAGAGGAAGACGAAACAATGATCTCATTCGACATAACAGCACTGTTCACCTCCATCAACATCGAGCTGGCAAAGGAAACACTTACCACACTTTTAGAGGAGACCATCACACACACCCCAGCTACCATCAATCACATTACCAACGAAAACATCATGAAGCGAGTGGACCTGTGCCTCACCACCCATTTCACCTTCAACAATGTAATCTACAAACAAACCAACGGCACACCCATGGGATCTCCGCTCTCAGGATTCATAGCAGAAGCGGTAATGCAAAGATTAGAACAAACAGCCCTACCAATCATCAAACCAAAAATCTGGGTCTGCTACGTCGATGACTCCTTTGTCATCACAAAACGAAACAAGATAGAAGAGACATTTAACATCATCAACAACACCCTCACAGGCATAAAGTTCACCAAGGAGGAAGAAACCGACAACAAACTCGCATTTCTGGACGTCACAGTCGAAAGAACGGACAACGGAGAACTACAAACCTGCGTGTACAGAAAACCGACAAACACTGACCGAATACTTAACTACACCAGCAACCATCCCAACACACACAAATGAAGCTGTATCAGAACACTATTCCAATGAGCCACCACACACTGCAGCATAGATGAACTTCGGAAAACAGAGGAGAACCACCTATACAACATATTCAAGAAGAACAGATACTCAAAAAATACAGTCCACAGATTCCTCAAGAACAAACCACGACAAGCAGACCAAACACAGCCAGAAACCCTAACCACCTTACCATACATCAAAGAAGTTTCAGAAATGACAGCCAGACTACTAAGACCCCTCGGAATC
>NC_057714.1:9141980-9144002 GCF_004010195.1 Chiloscyllium plagiosum | reverse complement strand
TAAAAGACCCAGTACAACCCATGGACAAAACCAACGTCATCTACAAAATTCCATGCAAGGACTGCCACAAACACTAGTAGGACAAACAGGAAGAAAGTTAGCCACCAGGATACATGAACACCAGCTAGCCACAAGAAGACACGACCTTCTCTCCCTCGTAGCCCCACACACGGATGAAAAAAAACACTATTTCGACTGGGACAACACATCTATCCTGGGACAGGTTAAGCAAAGACATGCCAGAGAATTCCTAGAGGCCTGGCACTCCAACCACAACGCCATAAACAAACACATAGATCTAGATGCCATTTATCGACCCCTCAGAAAACGAACAGGAAATGACATCACCACAAACCCCCAGGAACCCCATCCAGGAGAAAGATATAAATAGAAAGCAGGAGACAACAGCTTCGCTTCACTTGGAGGTCGCCACTGATGATGTTACCTAGCCAGGTAATGAAATGTCTGGATATCAAACCTACAGCTCAGCGAGCAAACCTACACCCTAAACCTCAACCTGAGCTACAAACCTTGCAAAAGCCTCTCTCAATCCCTACCTATCTATCCCTTTCTTATTTATATCCCTAACTCTCTCTCTTCCTATCGTTAACACTCTGTCTGTCTCCCTACCTGTATCCCTGTCTCTCTATGTTATATAGAGAGATAGGGATAGAGAGAGATAGATAGGGATAGCAAGAGAGATAGTGATAGAAAAAGAGGGATATTTCTTTCTATCTCTCTCTCCCTCTATTCCTTCTTTCATATTTCTCTGTCTCTCTCCATCCCAGGCTCCCTGTAGCTCTCACCTCCCTCTATCCCTCTCTTTATCCACCCTCTCTATAGGAATATGGAGAGTCAGGGATAGAGAGAGGGAGAGTAAAAAGGAGGAAGAAAGGGATAGAGACAGAGGGAGAATGTCAGAGGGAGAAGTCAGAGATACGGGGAATATGTGACAGAGGAGAAAGAAAGAGAGAGAGAGAAATAGAGGGAGGGATAGTGGGAGACAGAGACAGGGATATCCCTCTTTCTCTATCCCGATCTATCTCTTTCCCTATCTCTATATCTTGTATCCTTGTATCTCCCTCCCTCCCTCTCTCTCCATTCCTGTATCTTCCCCATCCCTATATCTCTTCCCCCCACCTTTCTATCCCTGTATCCTCTCCCTCTCTGGCTCTCTATCCCTATATCTCCCTCTCTCTATCTCTATCCCCATATCTCCCCCCTCTCTCTATCCCTATATTTCCCCCATCTCATTATTTCTCCCTCCCTCCTTCTCTCTCTATCCCTATATCTTCCGCCCTCTGTATCCCTATAGGTGACTTTCCCCAAAACCTTGCCCACACCTCCACTTCTCGTCTTTGAAAACCACCAAACCTCAAACAGATCATTGTTCGTAGCAAATTGCCTGACTTTCAGCACACCATACAACCCTGTCATGGTGGACTCTGCAAGACGTGTCAGATTGTGGACATGGACACCACCATTACACAAGGGGACACCTTCCACCATGTACATGGCAGGTACTCATGTGACTCAGCCAATGTTGTCTATCTTATTTGCTGCAGGCAAGGATGCCCTGAGGCATGTATATTGATGAGGCCCTCCTTCCCTCTTTTTCTGTCTCTGCAACCATCTCACTCTATATCCCCCCTCTAACTCACTCTCCCACTCTCTTTCGGTCTCCGTCTAACTGTATCTCCACCTATCCCTCTCTCTCTCCCTCTATCCCAAAACCGTTTCTCTCCCTCCATCATTGTTGGTCTGTTTTGCTCTCTGTCAAACTCTATTCCTCTTGTTGTCTCTTTCCCTCTCTGTCCCACTCTGTCTATCTCCCTCCATCTCTTTACCTTTCTCTATTCCCCACAATCAATCCCTCTCTATCACTCCCTATTTATCCCCCTCTTTATCTTCTCCCTTTCTCTATCTCCTCTTTTTATCCCTCTCTATTTCTCTTTATCTACCCCCTCTATCTCCCTCTATACCTCTCTCTCTATATTCCTCACCCCCAACTCTTTTTATTGT
>NC_057714.1:9040766-9139233 GCF_004010195.1 Chiloscyllium plagiosum | reverse complement strand
GCCGGAGTGGAGTGGGGGCGGAGAGGTCAGGAAGAAGATTGCAGGTTAGGAAGACGGTGCTGAGTTCGAGGAATTTGTTCATGGAATGCCCTGCCAGTAGCAGTGGTGGACTCTCCCTCATTATGGGCATTTAAGCGGGCATTGGATAGGCATATGGAGGATAGTGGGCTAATGTAGGTTAGGTGGGCTTGGATCGGCGCAACATCGAGGGCCGAAGGGCCTGTACTGCGCTGTATTCTTCTATGTTCTATGTTCTATCCCTCTGTCCATCTCTCTCCTTCTACCTGTCTCTTCCTCCCTCTATCCCTCTGTCCCTTTCTCTATGCCCAACCCTTTCTCTTCCTCTCCATACCTCTTTCCCTTTCTTTCCACCTATCCATGTCTCTTTACCTTTTTCCCTCTTGCTATCCGTGTGTGTATGGAATGAGCTGCCAGAGGACGTGGTGGAGGCTGTACAATTTCAACATTTAAAAGGCATCTGGATGGATATATGAATAGGAAGGGTTTGGAAGGATATGGGCCAGGTGCTGGCAGGTGGGACTAGATTGGGTTAGGATATCTGGTCGGCATGGACGAGTTGGACTGAAGGGTCTGTTTCCGTGTTGTACATCTCTATGACTCTATGTGTCATTGTTTACACATTAGATGCTTTCAAGTAGTCTTGCATTTATCATCTTCCCTGAACACCCGTGCTATATTGCAAAGATTGTACTCAGCACTTTTGCTCAGGAGTAACAGACCACTGCTGTTAACTTTATCATTGCTACGTTTATCCAGAATTCCTTTCTACTGTGGTGAAAGATGCATTATATTTTGGGATTCTGAAATAAAGACAGGTTACTGTGGGTCAGTTCTTTTTTTTTTAGTAATTAAAAACAGATCAAGTTATTTGGACAGCAACATAACTGCATCAATTCCAAGATAGCAATGTAACGGTGGTCAAGTGCCTTACGAGGCCTCAGTGTTAATGGGTGGTATGTTTCTACTACTAAGTTTATATGTAACCAAAGAAGATATTAGTTTCAGCTTGGAGTTTAGTTCAGAAGGGAGAACAGTTGGAGACCTGTCAGCTACCCTCACCTACCTGTTGACACAGTTAGCGTTATGTGGTTGTGGCCACATTCAAGCGCCTTCTAGAAGCCACAGGTAAGAGTTGAGCGTTGGGTAGGTACCAAAGCAGGCAATCCACCCAACGCATGACAAGCTCTACCTGTCAGAGATGATTGAAGAGACAAAGTCACTCCTTTCTGATAGTTGCAAGCAATCTAATCATATTAGATATGAGCATCTAAACCTATATTGGTGCAAGGAGAAAGTGAGGTCTGCAGATGCTGGAGATCAGAGCTGAAAATATGTTGCTGGAAAAGCGCAGCAGGTCAGGCAGCATCCAAGGAGCAGGAGAATCGACGTTTCGGGCATAAGCCCTTCTTCAGGTGCAAGACCACTTAGCAAAATGGATCACACCACAACAAAGATGGCCCACAAGCCCATGTAAAATGTGGATTACATTTTTTGTCATCATTCTCTTGTGGGATCTTGGCATGGCTGGCCATGTAGCATTTATTTCCCATCCCGAATTGTCCTTGAGAAGTTGATGATGAGCTGCTTCCTTGAACCACTGCAGTCAATGTAGGTTGATCCATGAAGCCATTCAGGAGAGAATTCCAGCATTCTGATCCACCAACAGGGAAATATATTTCCAAGTCATGATGGTGAGTGGTTTGTAGGTGGTGGCATTCTCATCCAACTGCTGCCCTTGTCCTTTGATATGGAAGTGGTTGCGGGTTTGTAACGTGCTGTCCAAAGAGCCTTGGGGAATTTCTGCAGTGCATCTTGTACGTAGTACACGCTGCTGCTACTGAGCACCGGTGGTGGAGTGGATGCTACTAGATGTGGTGCTAAACAAGTAGGCTGCTTTGTACCTGGATGGTGTTCAAGCTTCATGAGTGTTACTGGAGCTGCACCCATCCAGGCAAGTTGGGAATATTCCATCACGCTCCTGAATTGTGTCTTGTGGCTGGTGGCCAGGTTTTGGGGAGTCAGGCAGTGAGATCCTTGGGGAGGCATTATCGTCTGTGACCTGGTCTTGTAGCCAGTGTTTATGTGGCAAGTCCAGTTGAGTTTCTGGTCAATAGTAAACCCTCAGGATGATGATAGTGGGGATTCAGTGATGATAACACCATTGAATGTTGAGTAGTGATTAGCCTGTCTCTTGGAGCTGGTCATTGTCTGCCATTTGTGTGACATGACTGTTACTTGCTACTTGCCAGCTCAAACTTAAATATAATCCATTGTATTTGAACATGGGCTGTAAATGGTGAGTTGCAAATAATGCTGAATATTGTGTAATCATCAACATCCCCACTTTTGACCTTAGGATGAAGGGAACATTGTCATAATGGCTCATATCCGTGGAAATGTCTAGTTTGATATCTACTTAAGTCCCCAAATATTCTCCAACTTCAAAGGATCCAGATGCTCCATATGACTGGCTCTTTATAACTATGCAAAATTAGATGTAATGATCTAGAAAACAGGGTTGTTTTGATTTGCTCGCTGCTGTTTTTCTGGGTTTTGCTAATATTCTGACAAGTTACCCCGGAAGCAAAATCACTGAAGCAGATTAATTTGCAATGCATCTCATTGGTCGTTTTGGTATCTTTCTGTGAACATTGTCAAATTGGAAACCGTGACAGTCAATCATTACTGAGCGCATGTAAATAAATGGTGGCTTCGTACTGGAACTGGTTTCTTCAAAGTTATTTCATCTAAAAAAAATTTTTCCTCCTCCTATTTCTGTTGGACACTGTACCACAACTGTAACAACTTCATAATTTATTAGACAAAAGCACAATATAAAAGGCAATTCATTTAATTATTAAAACAAAGTGGTCAGAAGCAGATGTAAAAATGCCTCGGCAAATACCAAATACAATATAAAGAAAACAAAAATGCTACTATTGTTGGCAGCGGAGTAAGACATTTTAGATGGAGCTCATCCGTTCCCTTTTCCTCTTTAGTGTTTTTTTCCACTCTTCTTCGCCTGGCCAGAGACTGTGCAAGCTTGACATGGCAGCCTCCTGGAGAAAGTGAGGGCTGCAGATGCTGGAGATCAGAGCTGAAAATGTGATGCTGGAAAAGCGCAGCAGGTCAGGCAGCATCCAAGGAACAGGAGAATCAACGTTTCGGGCATAAGCCCTTCTTCATGCATCCTCCTGGCCCAGCATAGATTTCCAGTCTAAAGACTACAGCTTGAACTTTAAGTGTCATTTTTGACTTAAGAACAAAAAAAGGTGTCAGTGCAATGTTTAACTTTCAACTTTGTTTTTAAGATTCTGTACTTAAGTATACATTAGATGGCACTTTGTGTGGTGATATTATGCACTTTTCACTACTTTTGTACTTAAGTATTGTGACAAAATCAAAAACCAACCAATACAGTCCAAATGGTAAAAATGGATACCAGTCAATAAAGGTTATTTTATTTTTGGTATGCTTCTAGTGACAAGTGTTCTTTTCACAATCAGAGGTAGGAATCAAATTGCAGTGCTGAAGGATGGTTATTTCATCCTTATAGCACAAGATGTACATGCAGATGTTGGCCGTTCAGCCCATATAGTCTACACCAATCATCGTGGTTGGTCTGAACCCTCAACTCCACTTTCTTGCCCACTTCCCATAACCCTTTATTGCCCGATTAAAAATCTCTCAGCCTTGACTGTACTCCGGTTTCAGCCCTCTGCAGTAAAGAACTTCAGATTCACCAACTCAGATAAAACATTCTTCGTTATCTGTCTTAAAGGAGCAACTCCTTTCTGAGATTATACCCTCTGCTCCTGGACTTTCCCACAAGTGGAAACAACTTCACCACATCCACAATGCTAAGTCCCCTAAAATTCTTGTGCCTTTCAATTAGCTTCCCTCTCAATTTCCTACTCTCCAAATACAAGCTCCAACTACTCAACCTCAAAAACTTCCCTCCATACCCAAGACCAACCTATGGACTTTTCTCTGGCCTACCTACAATGCCAATATATAAGTTTACTTAGGTAAGTGAACCTGAACTACTAGCAGTACTTCAGTTGTGGCTTTCTTTATTTTAAAGCGAATGGAGGAAATAATAAAAGGTCTTGCCAAAACTAAAGGCCAAAATTCCATTTGTCCACTGAACTTGGATGCCAGATTTTTGACAATCATGTACAAGGACCTCAAATCCCTGTGCTGCAGCTTTTCCCACTTAAATATTCAGCTCTTCTTCCTGTCAAAGTGCAGAATGCCCTATTTCCTCACAATATATACCATCTACAAAGATTGTGCCCACTCGTTTACCCCTTCTATATGCCTGAATACACCACTTGCCTTTCCACCTATTTTGTCACCGAACTTGGTGATTATACATCCACTTTCACTATCCAAATCGTAGAGCTGTACAGCATAGAAACAGACCCTTTGGTCAAACTCATCTATGCCAACCAGATATCCTAAATTAATCTAGTCCCATCTGCCAGCATTTGGCCCAAAGCCCTTTAAACCCATCCTATTCATGTAGCCATCCAGATGCCTTTTAAATGTCGCAATTGTGCCAGCCTCCACCACTTCCTGCAGCAGCTCATTCCATACACACACATCACCCTGTGTAAAAAAGTTGTCCCTTAGGGCCCTTTTAAATCTTGTGCCTCTCACCTTAAATCTATGTTGTCCAGGTTAGGACTCCACTACTCTGGAGAAAAGATCTTGGCTATTCACCATATCCAAACCTCTATAAAGTCACCCCTCAGCCTCCGATGCACAAGAGAAAACAGGCCCAGCTCATTCAGCTATGGCTCAAAACCTCCAACCCTGGCAACATTCTTGCAAATCTGTTCTGAACCCTTCCAAGTTTCAAAACATCCTTCGTAAAGCAGGGGGACCAGAAATGAATGCGGTATTCCAAAAGTGGCCTACCCAATGACCTGTGCGGCCACAACATGACCTCCCAACTCCTGTACTCAAAGCACTGACCAATGAAGGCAAGCATACCAAAACACCTTTTTCACTATCCTGTGACTCCACTTTCAAGGAACTATGAACCTGCACTCCAAGGTCTCTTTGTTCAGCACTTCTGAACACCTTCCCATTAAATACAATTCCTCCCACCCCCCCGATTTGCCTGTCCAAAATGCAGCACCTCACATTTACAAAATTGAACTTCTCAGCCGACTGGTCCATCTGATTAAGGTCCTTTTGTAATCTAAAGTAATGTTCTTCACTGTCCACTATACTACCAACTTTGGTGTCATTGGCAAATGTATTAACCATACCTCCTATGTTCACACCCAAGTCATACCTTTGTGGCACATCACAGACCTCCAGTCTGAAAAGCAATCCTCCGTCACCCACCTTTGCCAGTTCTGTATCCAAATGGCTAGTTCTCCCTCTATTCCACGAGATCTAACCTTGCTCAACAGTCCTTGCTGAATGCCTTACTGAAGTCCATGTAGACCACATTTACCACTCTGTCATAAATCCTCTGTTACTTTTTTGTAAAGTTAGTGAGATACGATTCCCTAAACACAAAGCCACAGTGACTATCCCTAATCAGTTCTTGCCTTTCCAAAAACACATAAATGCTGTCCCTCAGGATTCCCTCCAACAACTTGTCCACCACTGATGTCAGGCTCACTGGTCAATAATTCCCTGGCTTTTCCTTACCACCTTAAATAGTGGCACCACATTAGCAAAGTCATTAACATATATTGTAAATGATTGAGTTCCACAAGGATCCATGATGGGTCACAGTTACAGGTTGGCATCCTGAAAATGCTCCCTTTATATCAACTATTGTCCTTTCGGGAAGGAAATCACCATCCTTACCTTGTCCTGTCTATATAGGACTCCAGACCAACAGCAAAGTAGTTGACTCTTAATTGCCCTCTGTGTAATTAAGAATGGGCAATGAATGCTGACCTCAGCAGCAATACTCTCATTGTGAGTTTGTTTAAAAAGTCTTATTGTTAGTCAATCCCCTATCCTTATTAAAATACTACCCCAACAGCATGGGTTCTTAAGTAATCTTATATGCAGCACCTGAATGACAAAATGATTAGTATGCAGATACAGTGTGCAATTTGGAAGGCTGATACACTAGCACATTAGGAATTAAATACCAAAGTACAATGTTACGCTTCAATCTACAAAACATTGGTGAGATTATGTCTGGGGTATTGCATTTAGTATCTGTCACCTTATTCCAGCAAGGATATAAACAAGCTGGAGGTAATTTGGGGAAGGTTTAAAGTGAAACCTGAATGGGAGGGTTAGCTTATGAGAAGAGTTTGGACAGACTACCCTGGACTCTGGAAGATGAAGAGGTTATTTGACGGAAACAAAAATCCTGAGGAGTTTTGACACAATAGATGTGGAGAGATTATTACTTTTGCGGAATAATCTAAAACAAATGGTCATTGTTTAAAAATCAGGGAGTGCCCATTTCAAACAGAGATGAGGCGATTTGTTTTTCCTTCTTCTGATAGTCATGAGTCTTTGAAACTGTTTCTGAAAAGGTGGAGATTCAAGTCCTTGGATACTATTAATAAAGAGTCAGAGTTGTACAGCATGGAAACAGACCTTTCAGTCCAACTTGCCCAAGCTGACAAGATATCAAATTAATCCAGTCCTATTTGCCAACGTTTAACCCACTCCTCTCTAAACCCTTCCTATAAATAGTTGTTGAACAAAGAGACCTCGGAGTGCAGATACATAACTCCTTAAAAGTAGCATCACACGTACAAAGTGGTGCTTGGCATGCCTGTCTTCATCAGTCAGAGCATATAGTATTGGAGTTGGGATGTCATGTCATGGCTGCACAGCACAGTAGTAAGGCCACATTTGGAATACTCTGTACAATTCTGGTCACCCTGCTATAAAGGAGGATGTTAGAAAACTGGAAAGGGTGCTAAAAGGATTTACAAGAATGTTACCAAGACTGGAAGGTTTGTGAAATAATGAGGCTGGACTGGCTGGGACCTTTGCCCCCTGGAGTGTAGGAAACTGGGGTTGATTTTAAGAGATTTATAAAATCATGAGGGCATAGATAAGGTGAATAGCCAAGCTCTTTTCCCCAGGAGAGTTTGGGAGACAAAAACTAGAGACACAGTTATAAGGTGAGAGGGGCAAAATTTAAGAAGGGACCCAAGGGGCAAATGTTTCCACACACAGTGGTACATGTATGGAATGCGCTAACAGAGGAGCTGGTTGAAACAGGTACAATTATAACATGTAAAAAACATTTGAGCAGGTACATGGATCACAAGGTTTTAGAGGGACATGTGCCAAATGCAGGCAAATGTCTGATGTGTTTGACTTCAAAGATCTCAAACCCAGCACATGGTCAACAGAGCAGCCATGACCCCACCCCACTGAACCACATACAGCAGACATCTCAAATCCCTGAAGAGTTATCAGTTCCTTTTATGCATTCAATCTATCCTCAGTCAGCTTGTCCATTATCCATATAATTTTGATAATGATGGGTGCACAGCAGGCCAAATGACTAGAATCAATAGTTTGTCAACTAACATTGCCCAACAAGTTTATGACAGTGAGACAGTCTGTCTTCAACACTAGACTGGGGTCAACCACACAGGGTGGAAGAATTGTAAATGGTACACTTATGTTCAAAAGGGTGGAGAGATAAACACAGCAACTCCAGTTCAGTCAATTGAACCTCAGTAGTGGGAAGGCTGTTGGGAAATGATAATGCAAGGCAAAATTACACCTGGCCAAAAACAGTTAAGGAAAACTAACAGAACTGTTAAAGTCATGTTGAACCAATTTGCTTGACTTTTAAAAATGGAGATCACAGACGGTTTATGAGGATCATGTGATTAAAATGGCTTTCATTGATTTAAGTGGCATTTGGGGCTTTTGCAACACAATGGTAGCGTCTCTACCTCCAAACCAGGAAGCTTGGTTTCAAGTCCTACGTACTTCACAGGGTGTAACAACATAGTTGGACAGTTTGATTAAAAAATATTTTCAACAGGCATTTGGGACTCCTGTGGTGCAATGGTAATATGTTCAGGTTCCACAGCTTGATTAGAATTTTATTTTCTCAAGAGGAAAAACAACCCTCCACCACCACCCTCTGTCTTCTACCTTTCAGCCAGTTCTGTATCCAAATAATTAGTTCTCCCTATATTCCATGAGATCTAACCTTGCTCATAAGTCTCTCATGGGGGAACCTTGTCAAATGCCTTACTGAAGTCCATATAGATCACATCTACCATCCTGCCCTCATCAATCCTCTTTGTTACTTCTTCAAAAAACTCAATCAAGTTTGAGACACTATCTCCCATGCACAAAGCCATGTTGACTATCACTAATCAGTTCTTGCCTTTCCCTCAGGATTCCCTCCAATAACTTGCCCACCACAGACGTCAGGCTCACTGGTCTATAGTTCCCTGGCTTGTCCTTACCACCTTTCTTTAACAGTGGCACCACATTAGCCAACCTCACCTGTGACTATTGATGATACAAATATCTCAAAAGGTAGAATACAGAGGGTGACGATGGAGGCCTGTGACCAGTGGAGTGCCACAAGGATCGGTGCTGGGTCCATTACTATTCATCATTTATATAAATGATTTGGATAGGAGCATAAAACGTATAGTTAGTAAGTTTGCAGATGACACCAAAATTGGAGGTGTAGTGGACAGTAAATAAGGTTACCTCAGATTACAACAGGATCTGGACTAGATGGGCTAATGGGCTGCGAAATGGCAGATTGAGTTTTAGATAAATGTGAGGTGCTGCTTTTTGGAAAAGCAAATCAGAGCAGAACTTATACACTTAATGCTAAGGTCCTAGGGAGCGTTGCTGAACAAGGAGACCTTGGAGTGCAGGTTCATAACTCCTTGAAAGTGTAATCGCAGGTAGATAGGATAGTGAAGGCGGCATTTGGTATGCTTTCTTTTATTGGTCAGAGTGTTGAGTACAGGAGTTGGGAGATCATGTTGCGGCGGTACAGGTCATTGGTTAGGCCACTGTCTGAATATTGCATGCATTTCTGGTCTCCTTCCTATCAGAAAGATGTTGTGAAACTTGAAAGGGTTCAGAAAAGGTTTACAAGAATGTTGCCTGGGTTGAAGGTTTCGAAGTAGAGGGAGAGATTGAACAGGCAGGGACTGTTTTCCCTGGAGCATCGGAGGCTGAGGGGTGACGTTAAATATGTTTACAAAATTATGAGGGGCATGGATATGATAAATAGACAAAGCCCTTTTCCCTCGGGTGGGGGAGTGCAGAACTAGAGAGCATAGATTTAGGGTGAGGGGAATGATATAAAAAGGACTTTAGGGGCAACGTTTTCATGGAGGGGATGGTACACTTGAGCTGCCAGAGGCAACATTTAAAAGGCATCTGGATGGGTATATGAATAGGAAGGGTTTGGAGGGATATGGGCCAGGTGCTGACAGGTGGGACTAGATTGGATTGGGATATCTGGTCAGCATGGACAAGTTGGATAGAAGGGCCTATTTCCGTGCTGTATATCTCTATGACAAATGTGTCCCATGTTTGTCAATCCATTTAGGGGGGCAATGACAGCATGGATAGGAAATTTTCTTATATAGCACCATTTCAAAATCTTCAGATAGCAAAATGTGGAAGTACTGTGAAGAGGATAGTTGTACAATTGAGGGGACTTTAGGTTGTTGAAATGGAGAAAAGCAGATGAAATTTAATGCAGAAAGGTCATTCATTTTGAAGGAAGAGAGAAGACAGTCTATATGAAGTGTAGGAGCAGAGGAACCTCAGTTATTTGTGCACAGATTATTCGCTGCTTTAAAGTTAACTGTCCCCATCCACCAGTGACAGCTGTGTGAACCACAATTCACCAAGGACCCTTTGTCAACACTATTCAAAAACAGCTTTCCTATGAAAAGAACAAGGACAGCAGATGCAAAGAAACCTAACTGAAAGCTCCATCCATTTTAACTTTGAGTTGTAATATTCTTCTTTCTGGAACCCCTCCCTAACAGACCAGTGAATATACTAATCTCAGATAGCAGTTCAAGAAGGTGGCTCACTGTTAGCTTTAAGGACAAAGAGGGAGCGGCATTAAATGCTGACCTAGCCAGAACACATCCCCTGAAACAATCTTAAAACATGTTAGCAACAAAAGTTATTCAGATCCCACAAGTCAGCATAACTAGCTCTCAGACAGGTACCCACCTTTTATTTGAAGAAAACGAGTGAAATTGAAGTTGCTCAATTTGAAAACTGGAGCAATTTCAGCTTTTTTTTTTCAAATTTCCAGCATCAACTACTGTCTGTCTGATCAGAAGGGAGCACTGGTGCATGGTATCTGCACGGGTCTCCGTTCAAGGAAAGAGAGCATTTAAGTGTGAAGAAATTGAACACCTGTGAAAACGACAGTTAGGACCAGGAAATTTGTAACAGAGGGCAGTTCCACAAGCCAGGAATAGGTCAGGAATAAGTCTACTGGAACAGTCCATTTTTGGGTCTTAAGATATAGATGCTTGGGAATGGAAACAACACCCCTTCTCCTTCCCAATGTACCTTTCCACAGAAATATTGTAAATGCAACACCTTCCCTTTTACTGCCCCACTCATGGAGAAAAGTATTGATTAATGGATAGGAAGCAAGACAGAGGAGAGATAAAGAGCATTTTCAATTTAGCAGGCTACAACTTCTGGAGTGTTGCAAGGCACTAGGACCAGAGCTATTTGAAATCTAGATTAATGACCGAATAAAGTGATTGTACCTAATTCCCCCAAATTTGTTGACAATACAAAGACAGATGAAAATTCAATGAAACTCCAATTAGATGGAGGCAGGTTAAGTGAATGGGCAACCATCCAGTTGATGAAACAATGAAGACAATCAAACTATTAACAATTAGACTGTACAAATTTGAACAATTTGTTTAGAATTGTATAGAAACTTTCAAACTGTTCCTGTAGGGTCTCAAACATTGTATATGGGAATCTTTTTGTAAATGAAAACTGATGGCCATCCACTTTGCTGATTTGAAATGAGTGCTGAGACAAGCAAATCTATAAATCACTCATACTTTAAAAATGGAGTGCATGCTATTCCAAAAGGAGTTACCTAAACAACATTTAATCCCTTTCTAAGCTTCCAGACAAAACGATCATGTCATTCTTACCATCAGAAATATTATGAAACTAGCTGCACTAGAATACCTGTCAGTAAGATAAGCATGTGAAACATTAAAAAGTGACCAGCTTAATGTCTGTAGTCACTTGTGAATTTAATTTCAACTTTTTAAAAACAAAACACAATGGTCTTTAGTAGGGAACATTTTAATGTAAGTACTTCACTCTAACACTTCAAAAATGGCATCCAGTCGTCTGGTTGCTTGCAGTAGTTCAATATTAATGACAACAGAAGACTTACAAAGAGAGGATGTAGGGGATTCTAATACATACATTTCAGAGTTATCACTATTAGCCTTGCATATAGATTAGATTCCCTACAGTGTGGAAACAGGCCCTTCAGCCCAAACAGTCCACACCAACCCTCCGAAGAGTAACCCACCCAGACCCATTACCTCTGACGAATGCATCTAACACTATGGGCAATTTAGCATGGCCAATTCACCTGACCCACACATGTTTGGACTGTGGGAGGAAACTGGAGTACCCGGGGAGAATGTGCAAACTCCACACAGTCGCCAGAGGCTGGAATCAAACATGGGACCCCGGTGCTGTGAGGCAGCAGTGCTAACCAGAGTCTCGGCCTTTTTGGCTAATAACATGTGTTGTTCTGTTCTTGTCAGTTTTGATACTTCAACAAAATCTGGATCTTTAAGCAGGATTTTTTTTTAATGTGCACATTCATCAAAAGTTATGTAAATTGAGAATTATTTTCCAATTCCCATTGATTAACCGCAGTACCTGTTGTCTGACATATGGAGCTGAAAACAAAATCAAGCTTTTAGAGAACACTACCTGCCAATCAACTAGCTTTTCATAAATAATTGCTTTATAAGGTTCCATGTCAAATTCTATTCCTGCCAATGTTACAATATTTTCTCAAATTCCAGCTGCCCATAACAAATGTAGTAAACTACTTCATGTATAATTACACTTTTTAAGTCAAACCTAGAGTAAACAGCACTTGTCTTAACTTTGTATTGTTCAACTTTAGTGCATCAAGCTATCGTTTTAACCAATCTGGTGTTATTGAAGTACATGCACCTACTGCACAGGTCAAAATTATGACTGCTACAATTTTTTTTCAGGTTCATTTATCCTCTTCCTCAGAGTTCATTTCAAAGTTCTGCTTCTATGGATGGTTTACTTCATAATTGAAGCATCTAATAAAAGTGCCCGAGACTCCTTAGCCCATTTTTGTTCTTTTGTTTCCAGTCACAATTGTTGACTTTTGTTTCCATCCCAATCCTCTTTAAGCCTTCTCCTGTATATTTGTGTTTCTAATATTTGGTTTGCTTCTAAATCATTAGCATCTATGCTGTGTGTCACCACAGAATGCCTTGTTTGTTCTACGATGAATTAAGGATACTCATGTTTTTCCTGACTCTTAAATAAAGCAACAGATCTGACCCAAAAGTCCCTTCTGTAAACACTGGACTCTAAGAAGAACCAGTTGTCAATCAGTATTAGATATCTTGGCATAATTTAGCAATATTAATGCTTGTACAATGCAAAGATCCCCAAATCAAATGTCAACTATGTATGCAATCATTTATGGTACAAGATGTTTTCATGAACTATGTCTTCTGAAATCTGTTGAACTCCGACCAGACCTCAATGGCATTCAACAAATCAGAGACTGGACATATATCCAATGTGTTGGGAAACTGCAAATGTTCACATATGGTAAACTTACAATGGAATTTTCTACTTCTGACAAGTAATGTCCTGCTCCCCAGGATGCTTCAGACAGTTCTGTGACATTTTCCTTAAGTTGCTCAGGAAATATAGAAATCCTAACCTGTTCCTGGCTTGAGGAACTGCCCTCTTCCAATAACGTATTTTGTCTAGTCTCTCCCACATACGTCCACGACTCTTCATATGCAATCCCCCAGTCATACTCACAAGCACTTGACCACAATAATCCATGACCTGAGAACTCCACTAACTGATTAGTTTCTGATCCAATTACCCCTTTGATTCTAAACAGTTCCCTCACATTAATTGTCTACTGCTTCATTCATTCATTCACCAACACGGATATTCACAATGGACATTTAAACTTGTGGCGAGTTGTTGAAATAGGGAGGTCTAGGATCTTGATTTCTATATTGAGGCAGTTTTCCAGGATGCTACAGGTGAGATTGGATGAATTTATAAATCAGGCAAATGTAGTTTTCAGTTTGATTAAAGTCTGACACAGCAGCCCTCATTTCACAACATAACTTTGATTTTACATCTCAGGAATTAACATGCCAATACCTTAGGTTAAATCCTTTAAAAAAAAAACCCAAGTCCAAGTCCGTATAACCATCATCATAGAATCACTAGTGTGTGGAAGCAGGCCATTTGGTCCATCAAGCCCACACTAACACTCCATTCATCTATTAGTCATAAAATAGAAGTATAATGTACCCCAATTTTCACTTTTTTTTGCCATATTCTACAGTAGATCACAAAGATTTTAGTACTTGAGCTCATCCTAAAACTCTTGCTGCCCAGAAAGGTCCAACCTCAACCATGACCGATTATCATCTCCTAGTATGACAATATTTAAAATTAGGTATCTCATCTTCACTTTTCAATTCTTCCAGGACTTAACATATCCCAGCTCTCAATGAATCCAGTCATTCATCCCTCAAGATCTCTATTCTGTTGCAATACCAGCCTTTTAAGGATTCCTTATTCTCATAGTTCCACTGCTGGCAACTTCCAGCTGCTTAGGACCTAAATCAATTTTTTCTCTTTAAACATCACAAAGCAACAGCAGTTGGTAAAATTGACACTGTAAAAGAGGAATTCATTTCCAAAAGACAATTCTACCTGTTCAGATTCAGAAAGATGCTTTTAAATGGGGCTTGATTCCCATCCAAACAGCAAAGGAGTGGTAGAAGTGTTTAAAACAATGAGATTGAGGAGGATCTACAAGAAATGCAAGCAGACTGAATGCAATCAGGAATAGAACATTTAAAAAAAGAGACAATTGACAGCATAGGTATACTTATTGAAGGGGTCTAAAAATAGGATTTCCTCAAACAAGAATGAAACCACTTGTATAGCAATGCATTTCTTCACCAGAACAAGGGAGGTGGTGACAATCATGCATTTAATGGAAACAGGAGATATTAAGGACAACTGCTAAATGGCAAAGAAAGAAAAAAAACAGGACTTGGGAACTAAACATTACAGCATGGATTTAGAAATAGCATAAAAAGGAAAGTCTGAATAGCTACATTCACTATGTAGAACATTATGACAGTATAAAACAAAAAAGGGGCATTAACTTTCAGCACGGCAAAATAGAATCCATATGTATAATAAAAAAATATATTCTGCAAAAAGAACAGATTAATGTAATTCCATGGGTGACTGATGTCATAAGGAAACAACTGAGGATGAGGAAACATTAAGTAGCCTGACATAAGAAAGCCTAAAGAGGACACAAAGAGAGATAAGGACCATGTCAAAAAGCAGAGGAACTATTGTTGATAAATATAAAAAGCATTGTAAAGAATATGGAACTTGATACCACAGGGAGCAGATGAAGTTAAACAACCATTTGGGAGAAAATACATGGTACAAGGTTCAGGTGGCATGTAAACACTAACATGGCCGGTTTTGGTTGCCAGCAGTGGAACTATGATTCTATGCTGTGTATTCTAACTTCTCTTTTAAAAAAATGTTTTAATCAAACTTCAGTAGGTTATGTGCCTTAATTTAAGATTAACATTTACTAATATTGGTTGATGGACCCAAGGATGTTTTTACTACATTAATACCACAACATAAATAGCTGTTTATTGGACCCTAAATTTCAAGGCCACCACTTTGTCTTGTACATTTCTTTATTTGAAAATATCTCACCTTGATAAATTACTCGGGATGGTGAATGCAAACTAAACAAACCACGTTGTGCCACAGCCCACTACTGATACCTGTAACATGGAATACCCGTATAATAACATTAAAGCTATACTCCATAAATTGTGTTCATCATAAGCAATAGTTGAAATACTACAATCATGGGTTGAAAAATAATGTAATCACAGGATTTGGATTCACAGTCTAGAACAGTATCATCCATCCTAATTGCAGTTGAAAGGTTGCAATACCTTCTTGAGTTGCTTCAGTCCCTATGGTGTAGTTAAGTGTCTTCCAGGATTTTGACCCAGTCACAGTAAAGAAAGTGAAGTGGATGACTTGGTGGAAAACCTGCAGTCATGGTCTGCCTAGGCATCGCCTGCCCTTCTGTGTAGAGACTGCAGATTTGAAAGCTATGTCTAAGAAATCTTAGTGAACTGCTGCAATGCATTTTATGAACAGTACACATTTCTGCCACTGTGCATTGGTGATTAACATATATCAAAGGTAGTTCATAGTGGTGAAAGCAAGCTTTTCTCTGGATGGTGTCTTTTGAGTGTTGTCAGAGCTGCACCTACCCAGCCAAGTGGAGATATGTAAATGGTGTACACACAATTCAGGCAAGGTTCAGAAAACCTCGTTTTTGCTGGCACCTTATGAATTCTCAAAAAACCAGCAAAAATTACGTAACTGAAATACTAGAACTTTATTTTCACAATGAAGTCGGTTGAGGGTGTGAATGAGAAGGTTCTCTGCCGTTAAGTTTTATTTAAGGCAAAGTTGCATTATTATTTAATTGATTTATGCTGGAAATAAAGTATAACATTTATACCTCTGCATTACCTGCTACTAGTGTATTTTTACATTATCTCCAGCATCTGCAGTCCTCAATTTCACCTGTTTTTACATTATGTAGACCTCTTGATCATCTGAAATATTTCATCTCATGGATGCCATTTTAGTTTGCTATACTCACTGTAGAATTTTCAACCTGCTCTTGTAGCCACAATATTTATACAGTTGGTTCAGTCAGTGTTCTGCTCAATAGCAACACCCATATCTTGGTAATGGGGTAATTACCCATAATATTCCACTGAACATCAGAGGACGATGGCTGGATTCCTTCTTGTTGAAGAGCGTCATTGCCTAGCAGTTGCACGGCTCAAATGTTAGTTACCAATTATCAATCTGAACGTTTTCGTTGAAAAAAAGCAAAACTAAGCAGTGAAGAGGTCATTTTTGAGTAAGCTGCTTGATAACAGTGCCAACAACGCCTTATTACTTAGTGATTGACATTAAACAGCTAGGCAGTAGGTGACCAACATAACTTCGCCCTTTTTGTGGATACGATTTCCACATTTCTGGATAGATGACACTTGATACTGTCCTACAACTGTATGGCTAGAGGTGCAAGTAATCCTACAGCACAAGTCTTCAGTACTATTGCTAGATATAGTCAGATCACACAGCCTTTGTAGTATTCATTCAGCTATTTCCTGACATAATCTGAATTAAACTTTTAGATTTCCTCTAAAATGTGACATGGATGAAAATAGTTTCTGCCCCACTCTCTAACTTTCCAACTCTCTCAGCATATTAAAAGGAACTCCAGGTGTGATGGAAGATGCAGCTGCATTTCCAGCTACAAAGCTTTCTTCCCCTCCTTCAGCCACAATGTACACAACAGTGGATTCTGGTAGTAGGAAACAAACTGGCTTTGACTCTAAAAACATGACCCAAAATAGACACCAATTCCGTATCCTTCTGTACAATGCTTAATAATTTTGGCTCAGACTCTGCCTATCATAACCTCTCATCAGCTGCAAAGGAGTGAGAAATTTGCAATGCAGGTGTGATGAGGAGAAGCAAATTACGTCTCAAAAATATATAGAATTTCAGCATAGGAAAGGAGTTTCTTTTGAAGCAGTATTTAGTTAAGGATTCACTTGTATTATGATCAAAAATCACAAGGAACAAACTATTGGTCTAAGGATCGATTCCCCTTGGGTAAAAGGCACGTCCTTCTACTTTGACCCTTTGTCCCTCAACACTGAGCCACTCATCAATATTCCAATTCAATATATACTATAATGAGATTTTTACTTAAAAAAACAAACTGCAACTAACTTCAGAAAAAAAGAGATTTTAAAGCAAAGCCATTTGAAACCAGTTAACAGCTTGAAATGAAAGCCAGTGCTTATTGTCTTACCTCAAAACCAAGTACACGCAGTTGTATTGTTGAGATAAAGTCGGAGTCTAGATTTTGGTGGGACTGGCTGACTGATTTTGTCCAATTATAGAGTAGGTACTCCTCTTTGAATAATTTAAGAGAACTTGCTGGCAACTAAGATTTTATTAAACAACTTTGATCAGTTGCTTCTGTACTATACTGTGAAAGCATCAATTGCTACTGATAAATAAATCACCTAATCGGGCATACCATCGGGAGGATATTACAAGAGATTTTGTACTTCCTTGCAGAAGGCAAAATATATGTGAAGTTAATATAGTCGAAAGTGTTGTCTAGCAGGCAATGAAAATACTTTTTTAAAAAACCAGTGCACAATTCTCGGAACACAATTTTTCTCCTTTAATGGTTTTAACTACAAGCATAACTTCTCAACCTTGAACAGTAGGAGCTGTAATCAAAGTTTATCTAAAAGGTGTTTTTTTTTAAATTGATGGGAGATCAGCTAAACAACACTTTAGGAAGGGAAAGAGATTGTTGAGCCACTCATGTATAGCTGAAAACAGCAGGGTAAAGTAATTGAGCTGTACAGCATGGAAACCAACCCGTCAGTCCATGCCAACTAGATATTACAAATTAATCTAGTCCCATTTGCCAGCATTTGGCTCATATCCCTCTAAACCCTTCCTATTCACGTGGGTGGAAGTGAGGGAGAAATGAGCAAGAGGTCATTTTCAGATGAGAAGAATCAAATAGATCAGAAAATCCAGTTATGAAAGCATTTAAAACACAATAAGAATCTCAAATGAGGCACTGGTGAACCTGAAGGGATAGTAGTCAGTGTAGATAGAATGAACAGAATTTGTTGCAGAATAAAATGGCAAAATTTTACTGAGGGTGGAAAGCCAATTAGCAAAATTAGAATACTATGGAAGTGACAGTTAAAGGTTTCAATATCACACAAAACAATTAGAGACAGGTGGCATTCTGGAAATACATTGGAGCAAAAATTCAGGATTATAGAATATCATGGTTCATGATCGAACTTAGTCAAAAATAATGGCCCAGGTGCATAAAATTTTAACATGTCGTTTCTTGCAGGTATATAAGAAAGTAGCTTCTGACTTTTTAGTATTAACCATGGCACACTTAATATTTGAAGTTGGAGTGCTATCAGACAATGGTGCCAGTGGAGAGGAAGGGTTAGTGTTGGATCTAAAGTGTACAAGAAAAAGCTGGATTCAATATTTGCCAATCCATGCTTGAAGAAAAATTACTGAAGGTCCAATCAAAGGAGAGTGAAACCAAATTGCTATCAGCCCACTTAACTGGGCAAAGGTGGGCTGATGGTAAATTTGGGGAAGGATACTACAGATGTCAATAGTTGAAGTGGGAACAACAGGATTAATGCACCTCTGTTACCAAGGACAGCATTTTTGACTTTGACATTTTCAATGCAGGAAATTCCGAATCACAGCTCCAAATATGGAACTGCAATAAAGATAGCAGAGATTCCTGGATAAGTGTGGAGATGCACCCACCTGCAATCTCTAGCATTAATCCTAAAATTGAAAGAGCAAGAAATCCTTCAAAAAATAACAGAAAGGAATACATCTCAGTAGGTTCACATCTTTAATATCCATCCATTGAACAAGGATGCAAATACACCATGTTAAAAAAATGTTCCCTTGTCAGCTTTCATGACTGGATCCATTCCACTACAGGAACCTTGTTCATCGAAAGGACACGGATGGGGAGTATTTTGTTCCGTTAATCAAATGTTGGATAACAGTTAGCCATGCATTGGGATCTTGCAATCTTGTTCAGATCATCTGAAATTCGGTTATTCGAACGCTGGATAATCAAGGTTCCTCTGTACTTAGCAAGCTGCCACATATTGTCTCCCTCATGCACTCACTAGCCTGTCGACATTCTAGGAACTCTTGCTCAACTCCTACTCTGCAGGCAGCATTAAGGGTAAACAGTTCTGTTCTTTTACAGGAATATCAAATTCTGAACACTTCAGATTGAGATTTATATAATTTATCTAAAAATTACAACTCCAGCTAAATCATAGAAAGTCTGTAGTTTACACTAAGTGCTAATGTAGCAACAAAGTTTCTAATAAAACCCAGTCTTGCCTTTACCTAGTTGTATTAATTAGGTAGCTACTTAATAATAGCATATAAAAATATTTATATTTGTCTTGGCTGAACTCAGGCTCCTGAATGACATTTCAGATGCTACTTGTGTGACTAATCATATTTATGTCCATCTAAAGAATGGCAAGATCTTAATAACATAACACCTTTAGCTTGTTAAGACAGAACCTTACTCTCCAACATTTAGTTAAGCAAATTTAAGCAACAGCCAAGAATGTTGTCTGTTTCTGACTCCATAGTTAACTTAATATTTTACACGTAGTACATTTTGATGAAACCATGATTTTAAAGGAGGGTTGGAATACTTCTGTGTCTTGATCTTATGATTCCAGTCACAAGTTTGAAAGAACTGTTATTTATGGAATCAATGTACACACTGCACCCCAAACTTAGAACACAATTTTGTGCCCAAGTTGACAAAACACCTTCTACACCAGCCTCTAAGCTGGATCCTCTGCAATCCAAATATGAACCACTTCTGTTTACCATTCTGACTGAAAGCAATTTTATTTTGTTTCAGTGCAGTTTATGAACTTTAGCACTGCCTATAGAATCTATATGCAGCAGCATTAATCTACTAAAATCAGTAACACTTAAAACCAAGGTAAAGTAGAACTGACAAGTTACAATTTATTTTCACATGTGGCAATGGTCATTTCTGATTAAAAAACACCCACTTGTTTACCTTGTTTTATTTCTCAGATCCGTTGTTCTCCCTTATGCAATATAATGGCTTTAAAATTCACTATGCCTGTGCCATTGAACCCAGACAGCAGATTCTAAGATTTTCAAATAATGTGTAATGACCAACAATGGAAACTTTATGTATTTTACTGAATCATAGCACTAGCTCTTGAAACAAAGCCAAATGACATGGAAAACTGGACATTCAGCTTACGCATGAAAATATGCGTATCAAGGAAAATAAGCCAACAGAAATTAGTATCTGTAACAGGTGGCTTATTACACCAATCTCAATGCATGAGCAGTTTTTTTTTTAAAAATGTGCTTGGAGTCCATCACCAATAAAATATTGCATTTCCATCATTTAATTTTCTTTAAATATAGTTCTCAATTTCACATCAACTTCAGACTTTCTGTTGCTGTGATTAAATATTTGAGGTAGATTGCAACAGAAAAATTTCAATTCACTTTTAATAAATTTCTTTTGCTTAACTGAGGTTCTCAGAGTTCACATTCACACAACCCACTTTGAGTTGTGACTGTATAAGTAGGTTTTGTGTAAATTGCACACTAAAGCAAACTAATGGCATTCAACTGGCTCTTTGAGGCTGTTATCACCACTATTCTATTCAGGAGCTGAGCCCATTTGAAACACTGCCTGCTGCAAAGACTTCCTAACCTTAGTCTTAAGCTTACCTTTCAATCCTCAACATTATACTCTGGAAACTAAACATGCTATTTCCAATACTGCTTTCTTCACAAGGTTATAATGAATTCTGAACATTTTCATCCAAACAGGCTCCAAAAGTGCCAGTTAATAAATGAGCAGCAATAACAGTGAATTGAAACATCCTTTGGATTTTAGCATTAAGTAAACTGGAGCTCTGGTCAAAACTACCTTTTAAACCTGTCATGAATGAAAAACTATCAATTTACTGAACTCAGCATCCTTGGCAAAAAACATCCACAATCCAAAACATCCACAATCCATTGAATTCCGTATCAGCTCCTAGAAAGGGAGAAAAATATTATCACAATCCAAAACGTAAGCTTCACATTTCATAGAAATGAACAGAAATTAAGCAACTTCAGGGCGCAAAACTTGGATAACAAACATTAGAGAAATTTCTTCAGTCAGAAAGGTTGTGAATTATACGAATTCTCCAACCAGAGGAATGTGGATGGTTCAGTTATGGTGGAGATTGAGATTGCTCGGCTTTTGGATACAAAGCATAGTGGAATACAGGGAAATCAGGTGGGCAAGTGGATGCTGACGATTATGGCACAGCAGAACCATGAGTCGATACATCTATTCCTGTTATTAACTTCCTTCATGGAGATTAAAACACAAACTATCCTAATCAGGCCTGAATCTCTTACTCCAATATCCACTATTGGAACAGGTCCAACAGGGATCACTGGTTAACAAGATCAAGAGTCTCAGGCCATTCTTCAGTAAGCTAGCTGTGATCATGAAAATCTAGTCTAAGTTAGAAAATAAGGCAGGAGGGAATACTTTTACAACTGAATTTATTCGAACTCACTAGCCAGACATGTATGCTTTACAGCTCACTCCACTAAGTGCTGCTCCTCAAGTCATCAGCCAATCCTCAAAGTGAACATATCAAACTTGAATGCATAAAGATCATACTCTCTTTATAAGGCTTCACTACCCAAAATAAACTATGAAACATACAAACATGTAAATTAGGAGGAGCGGCCACTTAGCCACTTTGGCCTGCCCTTATTTAATAAGATCATGGAAGATCTGATTTCTCCACATTCTCACTCACTCTTCACTCCTTGCTTTTTAAAATTTGTTCATGACACATGGGCATTGCTGGCTAAAGATTTATTACCCACTAAGTTAACTTAACCACACTATTATGAGTATGGAGTGACATGTAGGCCAGGAGCATTTTTAACAAGCAACGATGACTTAGTTCACCATTAGGCTTTTTATTCCAGATTTGCATTAAATTCAAATTTCATCACCTGCTGTTTCAACCCATGAGCTCAGAACCTTAGCCACAGTTCTAGATTACTAGTTTGGTGAAATTACCACAAGACCACTGTCTCAAAGGTATCAAGGAACTTATCAAAGGGCCTATGAAACAAGAAATGGGGTTCAACAAGTTTCAAAAGATACTTGTAAACCTCAAACCACAATGCTATCGACTTCTTTTAGATTGAAGGATACCCTGTTTACAAAATTGCCATTTAGAAAACAAGCTATTTGCCATAACTGCTCATTTACTAGCTTAGATTGCCTCTGCACATTACTGCATATCCCATAACTACCTAGCAATCAACCAGTAAAATTAAAAGTTTTACATAAATCAATTTATTAAATCAGATTACTTACAGATCCTCACATATTTTGTCCCTTAGAGCCTCATTTCTAGGCAACCATCTGCTAGATACATATAGGGAATATAGAAGCCTGGCACTTTGAAGTAGGAAAGTAGATAAAAAGGACAACTACTTCTGCAAAAGAACATATTAGAGAGAGGAGCAGAGGTTTGGAAACTACACAACTTTTGTTGGAGGAATTTGAGCGCTAACATTACTCAAAAATACAAATGAAAAGCACTGAAACCTGAAATATTCAGCACTTTTGCCAGCAATAAAGCAACTTGGGGGCTGTAAAGTTAACTGATCTGTATTTTGTTGACTGAACTAGGGTACTGCATTTGTTTCTACAGACATTTTCCGATCTGCTTAAATTTTATTAAAACTAACTATCCAGAACTAACCTCAATCAGGCACACATTATTAAATGCAGAGCCAGTTTCTAAGGAGGGAATCTACTACTGAAAGACAGCTTAATATAAACATTCAATTATTTAGTCAATGATGTGAAATACGGTGTCTGCTTGACACCTGAGCTAATGGAGCAACAATGTGCATTTATTAAAGTTAAAATCAGACTTCTGAAAATTAACATGAACTAAAATTTGCTTAAGTAGCAGTCATCTATATTAAATGTCAACTTTTAAAACAAAAGCAATATTTTCATTACAAAGATTTTTTTCCATATACTTTGCCTGGTTAGTGATCTTCCAACTTTGTCTCATTAAATTGGCAAGTATTAATTAGATGTTTTCAATTCTGACATGCTGAACCCCTTCAGTGCCATGTTCATCAATTCACTGGTCACTGAATGCTACATTCAAATCACCACATATTGCTCAGAGCTCTGTACACTTACCTACTTCTGTAGCGAACAAAACTGATCATGTAGCTTATAGCTTAGATCACTGCCTTCTCCACTGTGATTTCAGTTCCAGTGCAGCTCAGACCAGTCGATAGAGGTCAGATGCTGGCTGAGGATGGTTCTGATCACATGTGGAATGAAGTCTGGCAGCTCTCAGTTTAAGATCCAATGGACAATCAACACCCAATCAACTTCAGATACTATAACCTTAAATAGCACAGAAAAGGTAAACAGTTAGGCACAAAGATACTACACGTTTTTAGCTTTGTGTCAGTTTTAACCTTGCACAAAAGAAATCTGGTGTATATAAATTCCTACACACCAAAGATGTGGTACTACAGAACATACTTAAAATATAAAAAACAAACAATCCACTATATTGCTTTGAGCTATTATTGTATTGACACCTCTTCACTTCTGTAAAAGTAAAAAACAATTAAATAATATCTTACCTACATGATGAGGTTTAACTGATGCTTAGCTCTATTCTGCTCTACAAGATAGATCTGTTTTCGTTGGCCTCCTCTTTAAATTTACTGCAGTTAAAGCTTTTGTTGCATGAATACCGCTCACTTTATAAGGATGCTGGCTGATATTAGGCTCCTTTGTCCAGACTTCTTGCGCTAGACCTGTTTTCTTGAAAGTGTAAACCATTTGCTGTTTAACGTCGGATCACGCCTTTCCTGGCCGATGAAGTAGCTGCTGTATCTACAGGATCTAAAGATTTTGATTCTTGTAGAAACAACTCAGTTCTAACAGTTTTTAAATTGAGGACTTGAAGATTCATCTCTGCACCTTTTGTCTGATTAGTAGTCCTTGCATTTTCCTAGCTGTGTCAAACACTGAATATTTCACCCACCCATAACAAATCTACCTAAGAAAACAATTACACACCCCCTTTTCTTTTTTTTGGGATTTTATTAAAGTTACTGTGGACATACAACATTTTCCAAACTCTACACACTGCAGATATTTAACATAGAAAGGCTGAATATTATAACTCCATGATCCTGGTTCATAGCTCTCAAAATTCTCAGTGCATCTAGGAATATTTAAAATGTCAAAAAATCCCCTCAAACTCATAACAATTCCACATTGCAACTTAAGAAGAACACTATAAAGATACTACAGCAAAGAATTTTTTTTTAAAAAACTAGAAATCTGTCTCCAAGGCATCTTTACAGTCCTTTCTCCACATCAAGAGTCCGCTCAATTAAACAATCCCAAGAATTGACAAAATGGTTTTCTCTGCCTGTGCTCTGGAGTCTTCCGTCATCTCACTGACTTATGTTCCGCTGAGATAATTTTTTCCTTAAAATTTTGCTGAGAGAATAACCTGCAGCTGTCCTGTAAACTCTGGGCTCTCATCCTCCCCTATTTATATAGTGATGCCTGTTACAATAAAATAGAGGTAAACAGTAAGCAGTTAATCATAAAAATCCAATTTTACCATCTATTTAACATTGAAATGGTACAAAACCCTTAAGAATGTATGTCAAATGAACCTTTATTTCCAGAAATAAAGTTACTTAATTAAACTGTGGCTATATTCTTCCCCAGACAACCTGCTACAATTATGAATAGTTGTGCATTGTGGAATAAGCATACAAAGGAGATAAAAGTTCAAATTACTTGAAACTTCAGGGTTTCAGGATTCAAACATGCAACAGATTTACAAAAAAAAATTTAAATCTTCGCTACCAGTACTATACACAGAGTTAAATTCAGTAGTAGTATAAACAGATCACATACTTACCCTTGGAATGGGTTTTGCTGAATTAATATCTGTTACGTCCACCAAATCCACCACCATAATTCCCTGGGATCAAGGTTATATAAAATTGGATCAATACAATTTCATTTCAGACAAAATGCAAAATTTTAAAATTATTCAATATTCCGCATTCATTTTGCCTTTGGTACAGTCAAAATTCAAAATCATTCATTCAATGATAAAAATCTCAATGGGATTTTGCTGACAATTACCTTGTGAAAATCATTTGCCCCATGTAAAGAACACTAGCCTGGAATTCTTTACTTTCACTGTCATTTGTCCATTGGTACACAATAATATATTACGAATTATCAACAATGTTTAAATATGTTGGATTTAAAAAGCAATGCCTTCAATAGGCCCTTAAAAGAAAACCTAGGTCGGTCATAGCAGAATAATGTCTACTTTTGGTTTAGTTGCTAAGGAACTGAGTGACTTGAAATTTCACAAACATTTCAAGAATTTACAGTTGAATAGGATTAAACTCAAGCTTTACCAAAAAAACACAAGTCAAATACTTAATAATATCCAAGTCTTTTGAAAAGAACTCTAAATTATACATGGGCACACTCAGCTTTCAAGCAATACTTCTTTATAAAATAAAAATTTCAAGTTAAAGCCTGGCTGGTAAGTAACTTTAAGCATAAAATTCACTGTCTGTTGGGGAAAAAGACTTCAAATGGCAGAAATGCAAGGCAATCTAATTACCTCCTCTCAACAGGAGATTATATTTTTTGGTTATATTCTAGACTGGGAACACGAGTTGAAAAACATGAATTCACAAAGCCCAAGTTAAAAAACATGATTTATGTTATGTCACTGAACTAATTTGTTATGAAGGTCACAGCTCGAGGCCAGCAATTAAACACCAGCACACTCCACGTAAAAAGGAAACGTACTGTCTGATTGCTGTAAGCCAACAATCGAGAGAAAACAGTTTCAAAGAATTTCAGTTGAGATGTAAAGTCAAGTATCTCAATTATTCATGCCCCTACTGATATTTGCAAGACCAGTATCACCAAATGTAATGGCTGCAACATCCTATCATCTACTCTTCATGGAACTCTAGCCAATCCTTACATTTCTTTTTCATTTTTACCTTTATTAGATTCACCACTCATTTCTGATGCAAATTTGTTGCTTCTTTCTTTCTTCTCATACATAGTTACTAATAAACTAACCTTTTAATCAACGCCAGAGAATCTGGTTAAATTGGCTCCTCTAAACCATAACTTCATGTGGTCTTTTAGAAAGGAAGCCACAAGGGATGGCATTCCTAATTAAATTAACCTTTTTGCAACCAACTGTGGAGGTGGATGAATAAAGGACAGTTAGTTCGATGCTGCTCAATTGAGCATTTGATATTTAGGGTATCTCATCGGGAACCATAATAAATTCAGGGCCCTTGACCAGGGACTAGCCATAACAATGAACAAAATTCCAAAATATTTTAAACAATTTCAGACTGTCAAATGAATAACATCCATTGTTAAGATTTTAAGAAATTATGTTATCAAAAAGAAAGTGACAATGAGTAACCTGTATACAAGAAAACAATGAAAAAAACAAGTTTGGTGGCCATAGTTAAAGACAGCAACTGGAATATTAATGTTCAACTTCTCAGCCAATCTTAAAAGCATGTTCGGATCTATATGTACCATTCCTTTTTAAAAAAGAAAAACCCTTCCTCCCTTCAGTCTACAATATAGTCTACTTCAACCATTATTGCATTTATGGTTAAGTTGTGATCCTTAACTTTAATTAGCTCTAATGACTACATAGGCTTGATCCAATTTTAAAAAAAAATCTAGTTGCCCCCTACCTTGAGTAAATGTTATGGAAGTGGAGGTTTATCATTAACAAACTAGAAAACTCCGAATTGTTTCTATCAGAATACAATCACAAAATAAAATCAGCTCCTCCATAAAGGTTCCATTCTGAAAGGTCAAGACATCCCCAGAATACTAGTAGCTTTATTGATTACCTGGTATTTGTAAAGCACATGGAGTTGGAGCATTTTGATCATCTCGTATGCTTTGCCATTCAACAAGATTTGGAAGATCTGATCATAGCTTCCATCCCATATTCCTGCCTACGCCAATAACCATAGATGGTTGACTAACAAGACAGCCTTTGTAACAATATTTAGTGACCCCATTTCCATCATTTTCTGTAGTACTCCAAAACTCTCAACTCTGTAAAAATGTTAATCCTAAATGGGAGACCTTAACTTTAAAGAGTAGCCTCTTGACCTCATCACTTTCAAAAGGATAAATCAGAAGACCTGCCATGTCACTGTAGGATCTCTATCAACAAAATCCTATCCACTTTGCTAGGATTCTTCACTATACATGATTTCTTTATTTTAAAAATGAGAACATATTTGAGTTTTAAATGCAGATCACATTAACTTAATCATTTAGCCTAACATTTTTTCCCACTAAATAAAATGTTGGTGGAACAGAGGATTCCTTTTAAGTCATATTGCACTCAAAAAGCTAATTCTGTTTTTCTCTCCACATTTGCTGCCAAACCTGTCAGCATTTTCTGTTTGGTTCAGATTTCTAGCAACCAGAGTATTTTGTTTTGATTCCTTTTGCATTATGTTAGACAAGGAAAGAAGTGCACGTTCATCAATATGTTGTCCTGTAAGGACAAGAATAGAGTGGGACATGAAGAAAAACAGATCAATGATATTTTCATTCCTGATTGCTGTTTAGTGATGCCAATTGAATTGTGAACAATGGTTGACATCATGACTGCCTCAGCTGTAATCTCCCCATCAGACCAATTTTCTCCAGCCACTTAACTCTTCACATTCATCTGTCAAGAATCACTTCTCCCTCACGAAACTACCAATAATTTATGATGTCAGAAATATGGAGAGACAACAAGGAACATGAACAAACTAAACTTGTAAAATGATCAGACACATCTCTTCAACATAAAACTATTAACACTCCAGAGGTGGCAAAAGGAAATACTACAAATCCATAAATGGAGGCTGTTTCATCAGGTCCATGTTTGAATCGCAGCAAAATTCAAATATGCTTGTGGTTGGAATCAAAGCATGTTGCTCTAATAGAAGTCTTACCCTATCTGCCCAGGAATACTGACAATACTTAAAAGTCAAAAAAGTGTTCAAAGTTTTAGCTTCCTAACAGTAATACATTGCTGCTTGACTAGGGTGTAAGTTAAAGCAAGTACTCAATATTCTTAAGATAATGAATTATTTAAACCACCTCTACACTGATTTCTGCCATACATTAACTAAAAATATACCTCCATACGGTCCACCCATATTTCTTCCTCCATAGTTTCCACCTTTCATTGGTCCAAAATTAGAGTTCTGATGATGGTAGTTCCCAAAATCATTGTAGTTCCCACCTCCTCCAAAATTTCCTAGGACATAAAATACAGATCACCAGGTCAGTTATTTAAATCCTACATAATCTATGCCACCATAGGAACCCTTCGCTATTACTAAAATTTTAAATTTGACAACCACAAATCCAGTTTCACTTCTCCTCACATTAAAAGGGAATGATATTTTGCTGTTCTACTCAAAGTCCTGGAACCGTAGACAGGTGTCCAAATTTCATTATAGCAGATGGGTAACTTAAGAGTTAATTAATTGAACGTGGAAAATTAACAAGTGACAAATGCATTGACCATGAGACTACGATTATTTTTTCCAACAATTTGCTTCCCTAAGAATTTATGGAAGAAATTATGGCACCCTTCCCAATCTGGCCTATATGAAACTCCAGATCCTTAAAATTGACTTGAATGGCCCTATAACATGACATACCCAACTCTGGAAAAAAAAGTCTAAGAATAAAAAACAGACCACTTGTTATCAATCTAAGCACCAAGCACAAAGGGTACACCAGGCACAAACTAACAGCCAGCTAACCTGATCCTGAAAATTCTAACATCAGAGAACATATGCCACAATGACTAAGCAAGTAAAAGCCTGACATGGTTTCCTTTCCAGACAGGTTTCCTCCATCATCATCTTGAAGTGCCTCCTATTCCACCAACAGGTCAGACCTACCAAAGGTCTATACTAGTTTGCAAATGATTGGACACACCATTAGCATCCTCAACATTGACTCCATGTTGAAGTGTCATGGCCTTGAGTCAAACAGTGGAAGAAACCTTTGATGTCAGGTATTATTGCCCCTCATTTAAGGAATCGATGTTCTTACATTTTGAGTGCCAACGGTAGCTAGAATGTACTCAAAGTGAGGACCTTCACTTGGAGTAAGCTGTTAACACTACTGCTGAATAAAATATTCGAGTCCTAAAGGGCACATAGTGGTCAGTGATTACTCAACAAACATACAGTTCACACAATATCTGACAAGATCATTTGGCTGAAGGCATCACTGCAGCCTTGTTACAAATAAATAATTGATGTCAGAGATGAAGTGAAGGTCCATTTGCAATGTTCAGAAAACGCAGTAGCATTTGCCTGCATGCAGCAAGACTGTGACGAGGTTGAAGCTTGGGTTGATAAGTGGTAATCAACATTTGCATGACACAAGTGCCAGATAATGAGTATTTCCAACAAGGGAATCTACTCTATGCAGAGGTTTGACATTCAATAGCATTAGCAACCAGAAACTTAACCAGATAGATCACAAATACTGTGCTGAAACTTAGGTCAGAGACTTGGAATTCTACAGGTAATAACATTTACTTGGAGAAGTGTAGTACTAACACCACAAATTGCTCAGCACCAGAAAAGAAAAAAAACCCAGCCTACTTGACTTGCAATCAATCATCAGTGTTGCACTCAACTCTATGCATAGCATTTACAAGCAACCTGACAGTTTCTTTCGATTCACGAGAGCAACAGTATACATGTGCGCCATCTGCAAGACCCTCAAGTCACACACCACCCAACTTGGGAAAAATATCACTGTTTGTTTAATTCTGCTGCAAAAAAAAAAATCACTAAATCGATATATGACACCACACAACTGCAAGGGAGCAGCTTACTAACTCCTTCCAACTAATTATCCATGGAAAATAATGCCTGCTTCACAGACATACACAAACAGAGTTTAAGATACACCAAAATACTTTTGACCAACTGAATAAATTATACAGCGATAAGCAAATCAAAACTCAAGCACCAATATGCGATTTTGTTTTGGCAAGCTTTCATGTATACAATTAGATCATTCCAAAAAAAAAAACAAATTACATGGCACTCAGGATTGGTGGTTACAAAAATATTTGTTGTCCTTCTTCATCCCAGCCTCAACATCTGCAATCAACTATATCCCAGAAGTGCCATCCCACAACAGAAAGCTTTGGAGCAGAACTGCCCTGGATCACCCTCCAGCTAAATAAGTTTACAGATAAATGGATTTTTGATGGGAATAAGCAAGCATCTGACTTGTATTAATTCCAAGTAGTAAAGCTAGCCTTGTGTTTGCTTGGAGTTCAAAAATGTGCATTTGAATAGAGGTTCTTCAACTTTTGTTTCAGGACTATAATTTTACCTCCTTCAAATAATTTCATATCAGGTCCTTTTCCATCCATCTATAGGAATAAAGGTGACTCAAGTACAACCCTTTCTCCAACCACTCCTACATTTTTTCCTACCTTACATATCCTTCCTCAGATATGGCAATTTTTCAGCTTCAAGCAGCCAAATTAAATAGTTGACAATGCTATTTGAACAAACTAGAGAAACTGGCTTTCATTACCATTCTGTACAAAAATGTGTGCATTTCAATGCACTTAAGGCTGCAATAATTGTCATAATGTCTGCCCCAATACCATGTAATTCATAATAGTTTCATAAAGGTTTGTCGAATTTCTTAGCAGCAAGGTACTCACCACCATAATTTCCACCGCCATCATAGCCACCACCATGGTTACCAAATCCTCCACCGAATCCTGGACCTCCAAACCCCGGTCCTCCAAAGTTACCACCTGGAAACATAAAACACATACTGAATATCTCATTCAAATCAGTTCTAATTCTCACTGCATTGTGTGGAATCACAAGGCAAAATGATACAAAACTCACAGCCGAATCTGTTCGTTAAACATATTTCCAAAGGAAGTGAATGTAGGTTTGAAATCAAACAAAGACAAAGGCACAAACATGAAAAAATGCAATTATTTTACATTTAATTGTACATTTAACACTTACTGTAAACACCTTTGAAAATTCTACAATGTTTAAGTTTAAAGCCTCAAAGAATATGACCTGACGTTCTCATAAACTAGACTGACTAGATTAGATTACTTTGTGTGGAAACAGGCCCTTCGGCCCAACAAGTCCACACTGACCCGCCGAAGCGCACCCACCCAGACCCATTCTCCTACACCTAACACTATGGGCAATTTAGCATGGCTAATTTACCTAACCTGCATATCTTTGGACTGTGGGAGGAAACTGGAGCACCCGGAGGAAATCCACGCAGACATGGGGAGCATGTGCAAATTCCAGATAGACAGTCGCCTGAGATGGGAACTGAACCTAGGTCTCTGAAAAATTATTTTTCTACACATCATGAAGGCACAATGGTTAGCACTTCTGCCTCACAGCGCCAGGGGCCCAGGTTCAATTCCAGCCTTGGGAGACTGTTTGTGTGGAGTTTGCACATTCTCCCCATGTTTGCGTGGGTTTCCTCGAGGTGCTCAGTTTTCCTTCCACGATCCAAAGATGTGCAGGTTAGGTGAATTGGCCATGCTAAATTGCCCATACGGTTAGGTGCATTAGGTAGAGGGAAATGGGTCTGGGCGAGTTACTCTTCGGAAGGTCTGTGTGGACTGGTTGGGCCGAAGGGCCCGTTTCCACACTGTAGGGAATCTAATCTAAATCACAAATATGGATGTGAACCAAACATAGGACTTCCACTTTGACAATTTGCTGTTCAGATGACAACATGACCAGATGCTCAATTGACATAGGCCTGTTCTGATATTCAATAACATGACTATCTTCCTATCCTGCACTTAGTGAGCAAAAATGAACTGATTCTTAACTTGAATATACTCAAACTGAGCATTCACAGAACTGTGAAGTGGGACTCCCAAGATTCACAACCCTTTGACCAAGAAGGATTTCTCTTCATTTCAGTCTTGAATAGACAGCATCTAGAATATTCTAAGATGATCCTTCTAGTGGGGCAAATATACTCTCAGCATTTACCCCTATCAAGTCCTTTAAAGATTTCCTGTGTTTCACCTTTCATTCTTCTAAAATCTTAAGGAGCTTATAACAATATCGTTACAAAATAATCCTTCAACTTCAGGATTCAAACTGGTCATCTTTTTGTGCCACTCTTTTTTAGGTAGAACAACCTACTATTTCCTGTTTCCTCCCCCCCCATCTTAAATTCCACCTGTCCATTCACAAACTTCACAGCTTACTTCTATATGTAGCTTTGCAATAACATAACCCTGGATACATTACAACCAGACTAATTTAAGTGAGTGAAAAGTTGTAAACAGCTGAGGCCGAAACATTTGAGGTACTCCACTAGGTATTCTGTTAAAACAAAAGACTAATCTATTTCCTGTTAACCAATCCCAATCCAAGTGAATGGATTATTTTCAAGATTTTTGATCCAGAAATTCTTGTTGAGCACCTTAACAGAAGTCTTACAATCTGTTACGAATCCAACTAGTTTAACACATTATTTTTATAGGCATTATACAAATATAAGTAGAAGTAAGTCATGCAATATAATGTCACGATGTGCTTCATAAGAGCATTATACAATACACAATAGATGTCATGTCAGACAATACTTTTATACATCTTAAAAAGGAAGCATGCAGAGCAGCTAGGCAGCAAAAATGATATGAGGAGTGTACTCTGGAGCTTATGACCTGTCTACTGAAGACACAGCTAGCAAAGATCGAGCAACTTAAGATGGGGGAGATGATAAGTCAAAATTTGTACGGACAGAGCATATAGAGATAAAGTGGGCTCTGGGACAGGATTTTGAAATCCCCGAAGATAAGCATTTTAAAAATAAAGATCTTGCACAACCAATGAAGGTCACTGAACACAAGGGAGGGGAGACATCAAAAGTATTTTGGCTGACCTTAATTTTATCAAATTTATCTAAATTTTATGAGAGAGGACTAGTAAAGAAATTATTGGAATAGTCAAGCCTAAAAAGTGCAAGGCAGGAATGAGTGTTTTAACAGATGAGCTGAAATATGTAGCAAAGTTAGAGGCCAACATAGACAATGCTGTGACGTGCCTGGAAACTCATCTTGGGACAAAACGTAACATCAAGTTGCAAACAGACTGGTTTAGCCTATTACCAGGGAGAACAAGACAGTCAGAAGCTAGGAAACAGTCCAGAGCTGCAACAGCGACTTCCTTTGCCCGAAAATTTGACTGGGGAACATTTCCACTCATTCAATACTGAATGTCACACTAGCAGAGGGATTAAAGGAAGGTGAAGTAGAGCTGGGTGTGAACAGTACATACAAAAGCTAAAGCTGTGCTTTTGAATATCAATGAAAAACTGTTTTACGAAAACTAGCAGTTTCTTAGCAATTAATTGCCACATCCCATTTTCAGTATTTCTGCCAGCCATACAAGTTGCTTCCTTTAGACAAATGGTGCCTTCAGCCACGTTTGAACAACTTTTCCAATTGGACTTCTAATTTTTTTTTGCTATCAATATTGCCAATTTAAGTTTTTCTAATTCAAGACATTTCAAAATTGCAAAAACCCTAGAAATCACAAAGTAGACAAAAGTGGTGTCCTTTTGACAATTCAATTTGAACAGAATTTGAGAAAGTGAGAATGTATTTTAACATGAGGAATCTCTGCTTTTCAAATTTCCCAACCAAGAAATGATAAAGCTAAATTAAATATTTTATGTCTTAATGATTAGAAATGTCTAATTTCTCCAGTTTTCACTTTATATGCAACACTGTATATTCCTGGAATTTAAATGGTCTTCATTTCTGCCTCAACTAAAAAACATATGGGTCAGTAGGTTGATCCACAGAATAACGTCCTTAAAAAGAGTTAGGTTTTCCACAGTCAGTGCCAAAGTACCCAATCTGAGTTGGCAGTAATTGAACTGTCACAACTGACAACAAAAAGTAAGTCTTTTTGTGGGGAATGTGGACAGAAGATGGCAAAACAGCACAAGTTTATAATACAAAGGACTATTTAGGTGATCATTCTGCAATTGTTTTTCATTATTGTCCTTGTTCCTCTATATTTTCCTTTTTCCAATATTGATCTAATTCTCCTATAAAGGATTCCATGTTTTAAAGCCTTATCTAGCTGTTGGAATGAAACACTGACCTGATAAATTTTAAAAATAAAACAAATTCTCCCAATATCTCACTACCATCACAGATGTTTGCAAGATTTCTTTCCCCACTTGCACATCCATGGAATCATGTACCTAAACCCTAAAAGTTTCTACTTGATCACAACAGTATCTATCCACTCAGACATATACACCCCAGCCTTTCAACCCATAGTTCACATCTTCTGGAGTCTCCATCTCTCAAATATCTGCTCATTTTATTAAGCTACTTCATTAAATTATAATTCTCCTAACTGCCTTTGTTAGAATATTCACAAGTATTTCACTGGCGGTATAGCACTGAGGTTGAAAAAGAGATTCAAGTCCATCTTTAAATGCAAAGAATTTTGCAGTGATTCTGTGAAAATGATACTCAAGCCCAAACTATGTACAAATATAAAAGCGTAAGTTAACCCAACATTAAAACTCTGCAAAACATCTCAGTCAAATATTGACCAGAACACCAGTTATGTTTTTTGAAAATATTGCCACGGAATATTTTACATCAACCCAAGTAGGCATATGGGGTCTCAGTTCAAGTGTCTCATCTGAAAGATGAAACAGTCGGTTCTGCTAAAATGTGTTTCTTCAATGTGAATAGGCTTTAACATGATTGAAGAATTTAGACCAGGATCTGTAAAATACAAACATTCCTTACCTCTACTGGCCATAATGCATATTTGGCACCATTAGTTTGAATGGCTTAGCTATTGCGCTATTTTCTTTAGCGCAAGATGGCACTAGAACAAAACTACATAAGAACTGACTGTACCTCCAACAACATCGCACTCACTGAATACTGCAGAGTTGTTATTACAGGTTTTTATTCTCAAACCCCAGAGTGTAATTTGGAACATGTGACTCAGGCAAAGGTGCTTGCTGAGCTTCCCACAACAGAACTACAGTTCAGAAATGTGCTTTACAGTCTTTCGGTGGTATAAAACGCACTAAATACAGATCTTTATTTTGTTTTGTTGGTTTCTTTCCAGAAGTAACACAGGGTTTTTCCCCAATCTACGAATGTTTGACTTACGATAATGATCCAGTATAGGAGTGCAATTTTAAAGATTGGACATGCGAACATTTCCCAAGCTTATGAATGGCTACTTTATGATGTCCAGCATTCTATTCCAATTTGTGTATAAGTTGACTTGCAAACAGACTCAAGAACAAAACTCATTCATAATCCAATGACTCCCTGTATGCCCAAAGTTACAGTGGAGGAAGGTTGAAAAATTGAGATTATAGCCCCCTTCACAGCTTAGGGAGCACACCTTCAGGGCCTGATGACAAACTTGAGATCTGTTCTTATTTTCCTAATAATTTCTAATATCTATTTCACATCTTCTGGTACACCTACTTTCTCACTAATGTTGCATGCAGATATTACACATTTTCGTCCCACTCATTTAGTGGTTATTTTCCTGTCATTATTTCATAATTGACCATCTCTCATATTATCCTTTGTTTTTGCTATCTATCCACCTCTCTCACATACACTATTCTCTAAAAGAGATGATATATCTCAGCTAAGTTTTCACCAAATAGCCAACCAACACCGCAATGCAAGTGCTCCTAACAGACATGGATGAGTGCAGAAGGTGCATTCTTTCAACACCTTGCTTACATAATCCCTGAAGGGCTTTTGCCCGAAACATCGATTTTACTGCTCCTCGGATGCTGCCTGAATTGCTGTGCTTTTCCAGCACCACTCTAATCTAGACTCTGCTTACATAATCAAACAGCTCATGAGTAGGACACAGGCAAAATGCAAGAGGAATCCATGGTTAGCCAGTTAGAAAGCAACATATTCAAAAGATGGAGGGCCTAAGAGGAGAGAGGTAATGGGAAGAGAAACAATGAGAAAGTTTTAAAAAAATACCTCCTCCACCAAAGCCATTGAAACCAGGGCCATCGCCAAAACCACGGCCACCACCAAATCCATCTGTTAGGGAAATAGACAGTTTTAACAATCTTAAAATAAAGAAATATTTGCTCATTAAAATACACAATTATATCTCCAAAGCTTACTTGGGCCACCTCCGAAGTTACCTCCACGCCCCATAGGAAAATTGCCACTTCCACGAGGGTCACCTCTAAAGCCACCACCTGTCAATAACAATATTATGTCAATTTTATTTTAAACTAATGTTACTGAATGTTCACAAAATCAGTAGAGTTAATTGAACAAGCCTTATCACAAGGTCAAAAGGTTATATCTGAAATTTTAACAATTGCTTTGCTATTTTGATCAAATACTTTAGGAAAAAGTTTTCTGCAAGTTTAAATGTACAAGTTGACATAGTCCAAGTAGACCATAGGGCTGTGTCTCATATGTGAGGGAGAGAGAGAGGGAGAGAGAAGACTGATGGCAATTTAACCTGAGAGTCATCAGACCTAAGAAGGGGAAATTTTGGGGAGAATCCTTCATGGTAACTTCAGCCAATGTGAGAATTGAACCCACTCTCCATTGCAAACCAGTCACCCAGACAACTGAACTAATTGATCCCCACAAAGTTTGACCAGACCATTCTAAACGTTAAATGATTAAGATGTCTCAACATGGTCAAAATACATACCTCCTCGTCCTGACCTGTTACTTTGTGCCTCCAATATTTCTTGACGGGACAAAGCTTTTCTTACTTCTGCATTATGTCCATTAACGTAATGATATTTTTGAACTGGAACAGAAGTTTACAACAGTAGTTACACGTTTACAGCCAAATGGTACTGTGGCAAATTTCACGTTGACATGAGTATGCAATTGCAAATACAAGCTACCAATATGTCAAATAAAATCATCTGATTATACAGTTTCAAATACCGCTATTTACAGAGCTCTCCTGCATATTCTATTTTGAGCAGATGTGCTGAGTTATCACAATCTAAAAACTGAACTCAGACCACACATTATTTACAATCATGCCTGTGTTGTGTGCCATTCTCCAAAACTATTAATTTAAGACTCCAAGTTTTGTATTTAACTTTCAAAGTCTCACCTCTAAATTGTGGAAATCCCCTTATTACCTTTGCCATATCACGACAATCTTAGCATTCTAACCTCCTTGCTCTGATATTCTGTCTCAAAATATCTCCATTTCTTTCTTCCTTTCATTCAATTAAAGTACTCCTTAGTATCTCAAAGACTGACCAAACTTTACCTTTTATTATTAATTTCACTTATGTATGCCTTGATATATTGCCTTATTTGCTAACCAAGCTCAAAGCACAAAATGTTATTCTTTCAGACCAAACAATCTTTTCTCAGTTTCCAATTAAATTTCAGTAGAGACTGCTGCTGTGTTTGTGTGTGTGTGCGCGTGTAGATACTTACGGACTACTTTGTCCACTGGATCATGGTCATCAAAAGATACAAACGCAAAACCTCTCTTCTTCCCACTTTGGCGGTCTGTTATTACTTCAATGCTTTCAATTTTTCCATAGTTCTTAAAGTATGCTCTGAGGTGATGTTCATCAGTGTCATCTTTTATTCCACCAACAAATAGTTTCTTCACAGTCAGGTGTGCTCCTGGTTTCCCAGATTCCTAAAAAATAGTGCAAGCACTGTCAAATACATTCTCAAACTTAATCCAAAGCAACCACAGCATCAATAAATGTCATTTTTCTGAAAATCCAAAATCTTCAATTCTTCCAACTGTAATTGGATATTCAAGTTACCTAATCAAGAACAGGAATCATTTCTATTGTGAGGCACTCTTAGGCATTACTTTGGAGAAACTAGGAAATGAAAAGCAACAAACAATCATCACCTTAAAAGAAAAGCAGAGAACCACCTCTGAGCTTTGAACTTCAAAGGGCATTTCACCACAGTCACTTAAGATTTACATATGTCCTAACTACTGTCAGTATCTGGTTAAATGACAGCATGCTAAAGTTTTTTTTAAATGGGAAGGTGTAAGCAAGTACAAGTCTGAAACAAATAATGTAGAAAAAGCGGTTTGGAGATTCTTGAATAAATTTTGTCTAATTAAGAAGGAAGACCACACTTAAATAATCAAACATCCTTGTTCATCAATAGTCCAATTCAAAAAGCAGGAATACACAAACATGACAAACTCTACAACTCTGACAGAATACAATATGAAATTCTATATTTTAGTAGGGAGTTGGTGTTTTAGTAGCACATGATACCCTTGTGGCATGTAAAACTACAGAAAGCAACTGGCCCAAAGAAAGTACTTTGGAAATACTTAAATGAAGAGACTGCAACATTAGCATTTCTCTCATGGACACAACATAAGCATCTCTATCGTGGCCAACCTTCCTCAATCAGCCAACATAAAACAAAACAACCAGAATTAACAATGGTAGTTGTGCTTGCTCCAATACACAATGCAGATATGAGATTTCTGGTCTCAGATAATCAAGTTATGTGGAGAGCAGGAGGAAAAGATGGAATCCAAGATCAGCCACGATCACAGAGAATACCAGGGCAAGGTCGATGGACTATGATAGGGCCCACACCTGTTCCTGTTGAAAGCTCTTTCAGTGGGGAACTTGTAATTCATTCTATTCTTTTCAACCAGAGATTCAGGAATAAGAAAATTATTTTAGCTGCAAACATGAAATGCATATTTGGCAAGTTTCACTTATTGATGCACTGCACAGGAAAATGTACAAGATGTCCCTTGTTGCTTTTTAAATTTGAAACATTGAAATAATAATGCTATTATTACTAAAAATTTACTTCTCTTGCAACTGCTCGTTTAGGCTCCACAACACGACCATCGATTTTATGAGGCCGAGCAGCCATTGCATCATCAACTTCTTCAGCTGTAGAGAATGTCACAAATCCAAACCCTCTTGATCGCTTGGACTGAGGATCCCTCATGACCTGCAAAGTTGATTACTTGTAATTTCATACTGGAACACTTGAATAAAATTATAAAAACAAGTATTTTAGAATCATTGAATCTCTATGGTGTAGAAGCAGGCCATTTGGCTAATCGGGTCCACGCCAACTCTCCAAATGATCCCACCCAGACTTGCCCCCTACCCTATCTCTCCATTTCCCATGGCTAATCCACCTATCCTACACATCCCTGGTCATTATGGGCAATTTAGCATGGCCAAACCACCTTACATGCACACCCAGCAGAAACACAGGAAGAATGTGCAAACTCCACAAAGACATCGGCCAAGGTTAGAATAAAACCTGGTGCTGGAGGCAGCAGTGCTAACCACTAAGCCAGTTTTGAACACCAGTATATTAACTAAATCCAGGATCATCATCTAATCTAGACACAGTTCAAGAGCTTCCTTTTAAGCAAGTCATCAATTGCTGACTTCTACGTATCAGAACTTTTTCCACCAGGGCAACTGCTTGGCAAAAGCAGCTGAATATTAGGAAAACAGTAGAAACAGATGTTTCTGGCCTTTTGTGTATTTCTTAAAAAGCAGTTTTTCAGTACTGAATAATCAATAATGTTAAGTACAAACACAAGTTTGAAACTGAATTTACTTCCATATAATTTCTTGACTATTATAGTTGGCAATCTATTGTTCTTGCGCAAAATCACATGCTCAGAATGAAGACATTACTAAGTTTAAGAAAGGAGTTTTATCATCACCACTTGTCTAAACAAGGTAAACTGGTCATTTTCCTTCTTTTGCACCAATGATTTAGTCTCAATAATCCGATTTGAACAAACTATATATGCATTTCCAAAACTTACCACACAATCTGTGAGCTTTCCCCATTGCTCAAAATGGCTTCTCAAATTTTCTTCAGTTGTGTTAAAGCTGAGACCGCCTATAAACAGCTTGCGATACTGCTCCTTATCCCTATTCTGGAGAAATAAATATTTTTAATTGTGCTTAATTTGACATGGCATTCGTCCCCTTTAATACCAAGGCAACCGCACATTTAGCAAGCTCAATGGAAATTGTATTGTACAGCAAAGGACAGTATGTCTGGGGCAAAAGCACTTGGAAGCATTTCAGGATGACTGACAAAAGTACAATCATTCTGTCATCAGTGAGAGAACAGTGAGTGCTAAAAATTACCTTTCAAGGTAAACATTTCAATATTTACTTTATAAAATAGAGTCACAAGCTTCTCAGTGCTGTCAAAATCCTTCCAAATCACCCACACAAGACCACAGAATGAGAGGTAGGAAGACAAATTCCTATGGAGTCAACCCTTTTGACAAATCCTTTATGAAGGGCAACCCTTGATATCTTAAAAGCAATTTTCTAATAGTGGGGAAAAATAACGAGATTTTTAAAAGCAGGTTTAAAACAGAAGACTTCAGGGATTTTACAAATACTCCAGCACTTCTATCTTTCAGGGATCAAAATGAGAACACAGAGCTCTCCCTCAATTATGTGTAGTCAAACTGCTTCCTTGAGACATGGAGTTCTGGATGAGTTTTAATTGTCTGAAATCAAAGACTGCCGAACAAGTTGAAGCCCAAAGCTTTGGTCCCTGCAAAAAAAAAACTCAGTTCCCTCACCAATTATCCACCCCAGCCATTGCAAGGTGGAACAGAATTTATTTCTATTTAACACCAAACTGAACTTCCATCCTCAATCCAACACTGTACACTTTCAAATCTGTATTGCCCTAATCCCTTTTTATAAAATCCCAAGAACATTATTTCTCACACAGGAAATAAATGCAAACGGTTATTGTTGATAATCCAGTATATTTTTAAATTCATACATGCATATGAATTAAAATTATATAATTCTGGATTACAAGGGATATTACTATTATGTCTGTGGGCTATCATAAACCACCATCTTAGCATTAGTGAATTTAAATTATCCCATTCTTTACATGGCATGTGTCTGCCTTCCCCTCTTCACATCGACAGATTGCAAGGTGACCCCCTCCTTCCACAATACGAGGGAAACTCTCTCCGCCATTCTTGTTCTCTCTCATGACTGTAAAAGCTCATATCTTACTCTCAGGGCCACAAATACATCTGCAGCTTAATATACAGTACCCTCCAAAAAACAAATGGAAAGCACCCAGACTCTTTACAAAACAGAGGAGAATTTGCATTTATATCATGTTATTCAAGATTGCCAGATCTCCCAAAACGTTTTAGTCCATGATGTAAAAAGTAAACACTATTATAATGCAGGAAATTTGATCATCAACTTACAGACAAAATTCTCAAAATGTGATGACCAGGTGTTTATGATTTTGACAGAATGCATTTTAACCAGGAGTAACTCCATAGTTGTGTGAGAATACCAGATTTTGTTTCCAAACACCTGACAGGGCAGACAGCACCTCAGTTTAAAATCTCATTCAAAAAGGTAGTTCTTCTGGCAGTGTAATACTGGAGCACCAGTCTAATGTGATGTACTCAAGTCCTACATTGGGACTTGAAGCAGGCATGTGACTCAGTAAATACACATCCATCTCTACTTTTGGTCTTCTACACAGTTCAATGAAACAACAGTAAGAGAATAGTGTTGTAATTCTACACACCTCAGCCCTCTGGCCATATGGATTTAACAACTTCAGTAGGAATTGTTGTTCATGTTGGGTGAATGTTGTCAGCACTTCTCAGGGATCAGTGAGGAGTGCATCATGGAGGCTGATACTTGATGCAAAAAACCCTCCAATTTACTTTTGTTTTCTTCTCCTAGTCTCTTGCAGTTTATTCTCTTTTGGTAGTTTTTTGATGATGTTGATGCTTTTAATCCTATCAAGTGACATTCCCAAGATGTTTCTGAAATCATCCTTCCTCTGCAAGGCAACCATTACCCACACTCTCCTGTCACCCTCCAGCAAGGCTTTTTAAAAGCCTCTAGAATGACTTACAACTGCGTAGAACATGAAATGCTCATTCTGTACTTGCCTTCCACCGACTCCCCTGCTCAGAGAAGTGCGTGTGCTGAAACTTTTTGGTAGTGGAAAGATTAAAACCTCCTGGATAGTTCAGTGAACTCATCACAAATTACAGAAAAGTTTGAGATTACCGTTTATTAGAAGATTGGGTTCAACCCTGAAATGTTAATGAGCGTTCAAACTTCTTAAGGAGGAGGAGGACAAGTCTTTCTCGGGATATCAACTGGCAAGCTGACAACAAAAGTGTTGTAAAATAACAACAGAGACCCGAGAAGCGCAGATATCAGTGATCTAAATTCAACCCCTAATATATGTCACCTACACTCGACTCGTGTTTCCCAACAGAAAGGGTTACGTCCGCGAACGGGCTCCGATTAACCACCGTTATTAGCGCGGCATCCCCGTTTTCTTCTATCGCCACAGGATTTCAGATCAACCTTTCAAAATAGTACACTGAAAAAAAAATACGCTACGCCACCTCCCGACCCTCATTTCTTCTATCCCTTACCTCCATCCTGCTCGAAAAAATAATTTTTAAATAAAAACGCTATACTTCAACTCAAGCGCTTCGTAAATAACGTTATATCGATTAAAAATGGCGTTATAGCTAAAGAAAAACGATTAAAGAGACAAGCTGCAATCCACAGCCTCCTCGACGCTGCCGCCACCGACGCCGCTCAACACTTTCTAGAACCTTCTCTCAGCCACACAAAATGGCCGAACGGTTATCACGTGACGCCAAGTCGCCAACGGCAAAGTTGGTGACGATACCGGGCGGGAACCGAAAAAAATTCCAGAAAATACAAGAAAATTTGTTTATACTACGGTTCTGAAAAAATATTTCTAAAACAAATATCGCCCTTAATTGAACACAATAATTACGCCACATAGGACTTCTGACGGAAAAAGCCGAAACGGCTTCGGGTATGACGCAACTTATTTTTTAAAATCGAATTTAAAAAAAAATTCACAGACATTTGTGTTTCGTAACACGTTGTATATTTTCCACTCAAAATCCCGCTCAATAGTTTGATATAATTTGCGATAATAATTACCAAAGGGGGATTATTCTTGGTCACGTGACGGGCGCGAGCCCTCGCAAATGTTTAGTCTTTCGATAAGGATTTTTATTCGATTTCAAAGGTTTCATTCTCTGTCCAGCCAACGCATATTCGTGAATAGCTGATGTCAGGTTATTTGATAAATTTTACAAAAAAAGGAGGGTGTGCCGGTCGGAGGTGTGCGCAAGCGCGCTATGTCAGAGCGTGTTTTTGGCGGGACTGAGTGAAGCGGAGAGAGAGGGAGTGAGAGAAAGAAAGGAAGGAAGGAAGGAAGAGAGAGTGAGAAAGGAAAAAAAAGGGGGAGAGAGAGAGAGAGGGAGGGCAGTCTGGAACAGCCTTCGGAGCACATCAGGACTGAATTGGGCAGGTAGGGCAGGCAGTAGGTAGCTCGCCAGCCGATTAGTGCTTCACTGTTTTACTCCCATCCGGTGACTCCTCTTCAGCGCGGAGTGTGGGCCTGGCAGCTCTGCAGAGCAGCCCGAGATTAATTACCCAACAAGCTGATTTTTTTTTTAAAACTTCCATCTCAATCGAGTGGAGCACACCAAGATTGCGTAGGCCGCAAACTCGCGGCCAGTGTCTGGAGCTAACGGAAGTTAATTTAATTATTAGAGGAGGCCGTGGTTCATTTGTTTTGGTCGTGGAGTAAAGGTTTCTCGGACTTGTGAACTCTCTGCGTGTTCTTTTGGCTTGGGGGAAGGGTGGGTATAGCGAGGTTGGGTTTCAACCTGGAGACTGAAAAAAAATTGCACCTTCTTTGGTTCAGGATCTAAGGGATTTACGTCAATTTTTTTGTTAACTCAACAACTGCTTTGGATTTTATCTTTTGTCGATGTTTCTGTGTGGGGTTATTTATAAAAGGTTATGAGGTAGATGAGTTAAAAGGCAATTTAGATGAGATTGTAATTCCTTAATTGCGGAAGTCTTTTTTTTAATACTGTAAATATCGGTGATTTGTTATGTTTGTAACTAGCACTTTTTGTGATTTAACAGAATCATTGTGGAAAATCAGGACTTGAAGCTTAGAATTCTTACGAACTGCGCATTCTTTATTTTTCATTGAGAAGATTATTTGCCACTGTCAGTTTCTTTTAGTTTGGTCGTTGACTTGAGGGGAAATATAACTAGGAAGAAGTAAAATGGTGAATTAGTGGGTCTTAATGTTAGATGTTCTTTATATGTTAGATAATTTTGAATTCAAAGATTAAGAGCAGTAAGCCATAACACACTTTTTCAATTGACATGGTAGTTGTAATAATGCTTACAAGTTTAAATAAGGGGATCAACAAAAAGTTTAATGTTTTCTCTACTTTTTTATTATTGCAGTAGTTTTAATTAAAAAAAAAATTTGGCTTAGAAGTTTGAGATTTTTAAAACAGTTAAGCTTTATTAGACACTTCTGTATTTTGAACCAAATGCTACATGACAGGAGCAAGTAATTACATTGGGAATTGGTTTGTGTTTTTTACTTTTGCAATGTTTGTATTCAATTGATTGATCAGAGATTAGGTTGCTATAACCTTTGCCATCTTGCACTATGTATCCCTTTTCTATTACTTTATATTTACAATTTAAACAAGTTTTAAAATAGTTGCTATCATCTTTACTCCAAAATGTAAATGTTTGACATGCTGACTTTATACATATGAGCAATTGCTGATTATTTTTTCCTAGGGGCTTGTGTAGGCGGATACAAAGTAGAAGATGACCACGGTTGAAGATTCCTTTTTTTCTCCTATTAGCCTTGTTTCTACTAGTGAGTTAATCCATGTTTACAAATAATAAAAAGAAAATGCATCATGTTATATCCCATTTACAGTACTTAACCATTAACTATATTTAAATTAATGAATAAAATTTGTTCATAAACTCCCAGGCCCCAAACAATGAAAATCAGAGTTCCTGTTCTGGTCCCAGGTCTGCCATTCTGATCACAGAATGAGGTTAACTATTTATCTTGGGACACTGACTTTTCAACACACAATTGATACTATTCAGAAGATAGTTATTGTGCCACTTGTGATGTTGATTGATTTTTTTAAATTACAAAATGGCAGATTTTTATATTTGTGAATTAAGGATCTGCTGAAATTAAACAAAAAAAACTTCAAATTCTCATAGTCAGCAGCTGATTCAGGACCCTGCATAGAGCTAGTAAGTGGGGAATATCATGGATGTGTTTAGTGGAGTTAGGAAAAAAAATGCTCAATTATGTACTAGATTTGTTATTGGAGCCTAAATATGCTTGGTGTGGTTCCTTGTAGCAATATGTGTGTAACAAAAACATCTTGTGAAATGATTATCTGAAGTTGCAAGCTTCTGCAGATATGCTCTCAGAACTTCTATCTTGATAGAGCAACTTCTGGAATGTGGTGGTACATTACAGTTCTCTCCACGTTTGGGCTGTTATGATAAAGTGCACTTCCATGTGCATGTTTTAGTTTGGAGGTGTGGATGATAGACATGATGGTAGAGGCTCCAAAGTTCTTGCCATCACATGGCTGACTAGGAATCTTTGCCATTCTTACTGATATTGGTGTACGCTTACTGGGATTTCAGCACGTAAAGCTGCCAATGTCCCAGAGGACCATAGGGCCGCTTCCTCATTAGAGAAAGATGACTGGTGAGTTTAGCTTGAGAGTCACCATGCCTCTGACATCAACTGATGTGGAAATACAACAATGGTGTCACTGTATCGCAAACCAGCTATCCAACCAACTGAGCTAATATACCCTCTGGAGTAATTTTACAGGTTGACACTCGACCCGTTTGGCCATTTTATGATGACAGTACTCCTTTCTTAGTCATTTAAATTCTGGTGAGAGCATTGAAGCTAAGGTTTCTGGCTTAGAGATGCCACCCATTCCTCTGTTATCTCCTTTGAAAAGTGTATCTTTGGATCATTTTAAACAGATACAGCTCTGAATTCAGAACTGCAACTCTTCTCCACTTTCCCATTTTAATCTCCATTTTTTTGTACTGTGAAGTTCCAAATTGTAGTCAAAAAGAACGCTTTGTGCTTAATGGAAGCCTGAAGTTTTAGATTTGTGTATTTTATAAGTTGTATGTTTCACAGCAAGATTAGATTCGATCTCCTCTTTTCCCCCCCAAGTGTGATTAATAATTTAAATTTTTTTTACTGTAACTTTGTAAAATGGGAATGGCAGTTGAATAATCATACTTTTTGATATGAATCAACTGTTGACAAGCCAGCACTAAACATTTTTCCATTGTCACACTTTTTGCTAGTTAGAGGGCAAATAAACTTATTTTATTTCCAATTCTTTTACAACCCAGTTTAAATTAATTTTAAAACTGAAGCATTTCAACAACAGTGATACCTTCTGTAGGGTTTAATCATTAGTGACAATGTGACGCCTCTTAATAGCACTGTAGTGATACTTTGATTTCAGGGTAGCCTGCAAGAGTATAAATTCTGACACAATTTTTACATTTTCTCCCCTCTTCCCAATCCCTGTATTGCTGGATTTCAGATTCTAAAATGCTTTCCGATGTCTTGCCCAGACATTTGTGTGATCCTTATTGTTTTGTAGCCAAACTTTATTATTAACAAAGAACAAAATTATATGCACATGTATCCCTTTTAGGTAGTTAAGGCCTTGTGCTTTTTTTTCCCTCTTAAGCCAAAGGCATTGAAACCAGTCATGTCTTCTTGTTTCCAAATTAGTGTTGGCTGTCTGAATGCACTTTTATCCTTGGGCATCTGATTTGTCTGGCTCAGCAATTTGATTGTATTGAGATAGTGAAGAAATCTCTTGGCCATTTTCAAAAAGTTAACTGGTCGCCAAGATTATTTTCACTCATTGTGTGTGTGATACTTGAGCAGTAATAGGACATTTAGTGTTTTATCCATTTGATTTTTAAACGGTAAGGAGAGGACCAGGCTTTTTAACTATTGAAAGGTAAAATGCAGCAAGTTCTTTCTTAGTCACTTTTATACTGAGTTTGCAAAATAAGTTTTAACTTTTAAAACTGGTTGGGATATCCTAGAAAAAGGAAAACTCTTCAGTGAGAATGTTTAATGTCTCTATGCATTCCTACTAGCAGCAGGAGTTTAAAAAAAATCAGTATTTGACACTATGATCAGATTTTCCCCTTAGCCCAGGGACACTACCTGGAAACTTGCAATACTTAGCACAAGAGAGTTTGAATTTGAAGGATCGTCTTTCCTGTTTGCGTAGTTCTTAACCAAGCAAATGTGCTAACATAGTGGCTTAAACATAAAACGAAATTGCATTTGGAATCTTAGTTCAGTAGGTTAGACAATCTCCTTTGCTTATGAGAGTTTGGTAAATCTAAGAAAGATTGTTAAGATGAAAATGCCACTTAGTATCAAAAAGTGTGAAATCAAAGTGTGGGTAGTATCTCTGAACTGGCTGAAATCTGCATACATTAGCTCAGTTTTTGATAGTAACTGCTGTGAGAGTAACTGTGGACTCTTGACTTTTCACCCCGCTCTAATTCTTGTCTTTTTTTCCATTAGTAATTTTAACTACCTCAGGTGATATAGAATGGATGTAATAGATTTACAAAGCAATAAAATTGTTCAACAATCTTTTTGTTTTAAAAGCTCGCGAAAGGTCATATCTAACAGTCTTTCCCTGATTTAAAGCTGAATTTCCCTAAGAAAGCAATATCTCCCACTTTCCTTTTGCTCCATAAATGGGCTTGTCTTAAAATCTGTCAAAATGGTAAGTTTGAGGCTGGCACTGGCACTTTTCAAGAGCCAGCACATATATTTCACAGCCTTTGATTTTCCAATATTTTATTCTAGCTTTAGCTTTATAATCAAAGCTAGCCAGCAAAGCGCATCTGCAAGTTGACTGTTTTCTGTTATCCGTGTCTTTGTGCGTAGAACTTTGGGGCAGCACGGTGACTTGGTGTTTAGCACTGTTGCCTCACAGCATTGGGACTCAGGTTCGATTCCGCATTGGGTGACTACCTGTGTGGAGTTTGCATATTCTCCCCATGTCTCCATGGGTTTCCTTCTACAATCAAGATGTACTGGTTGGGTGAACTGGCAATGCTAAATTGCTCATGGTGTTCAGGGATGTGCAGATTAGGTGCATTAGTCTGGTGCATAGAGTAGTAGGGGAATGGGTCTAGATGGGCCTCTCTTCGGAGGTCGGTATGGACTTGTTGGGCTGAAGAGTCTGTTTCCACACTGTAGGGATTCTATGAACTGTTAACTGTGACAGATTGGATTTTGCTCATCTGTAGGGAGGTTTTCAAACTTTCCCCTTCAGTTTCCCATCTCCAGAAGAGTTCAAAGTTGCCATTGGGTCTGGATTTTTCAAGAAGTTCTGAAATAATTACAAGGATGACATTTCCATTTTTGGTGCAGAAGCTCAAAAGAAATCGACATTTAAAGAAACTTGGGCTTTACATCCAAACTTTTGTGCCATTTCACTAAAATTTCTGTTGGAACACTCTTTAGGTCACTAACAGCTCCATGGTGTTCATATGAAAACATCTGACTTGCTGCATTGATGGTGAATCTGAACTAGTTGTACATTTTGCCTCCAATTTTTAAACCCAGCAGCAACTAACACAAGTCATTGCTCTTTTCTTGTTCTGACATTATTCCTTTTCCACTCGACTTGCATTCTGAATATTTGAATGCATGTTATGATTTCTGAGCCACACTGGGACGCTTCCAATATTACATTAATCTATTTGTTAGATATACATTCAAGATTTGATAACTTCACATTTCAATTTTCATAGTGTTTAATTTTTGCCGTCTGACCTCCACTCACTTGTTTTGCATTCTGTTTTAAATAAGCCTTCTGAAATTTTGACATGGTGATGGTTAGCATAGAAAGTGGTACAGACTTTGGTGTAACTTAACCAGTTATGCAGTTTTAGAAAATTCTCAAATTGGTTTTTCCATTTGAAGTGTTTCAAAAAAAAAGTTGAAAGTGAGCCTTGAATGTCAGTCCTTCTGGGGAACTGTTAGAAACCAACGTCTTTGAGGATCCGTGTTCTCTTCTGTTCACCTTGTGTTTCAGTTTATAATTTATGTGGATGAGTGAAAGGAGAAGATTTGGCAGTAGAGTAACTTACTGGTTAAGTACTCAACTGCTAAGCCAAAAGTTGAATTCAAATTCCACCATGACAAATAGGGAAATTGAATTCAATAAATTTGGTTCTTGGCCAGCACAATTTTTGTTTTAAAAATTGAACTGATTCATTATCTTTTATGGAGTTGACTCAGCACTTAATTCTGGACTCTCTTGCATATCATTGGCATTTCATGGTAAGTAGTAGTAAGGATAAGTAATGACTTGTTAGTGGTGTATCCCAAGATATTTTGCAAAGAGCACCAGTAACCCAAGGTATACATATAATATGTATCTTTTCTTAAAAAAAAAACTATAAAATTGGTAGGAGTTCTGCACTTCTAATTTGAGCCTTTATTAGAAAGATTGATTGCAATTTTTTTAAATCAGGTTATGCAGCTTTTTTTAAAGCCTCCACATTACCATGCTCCATATGGCTTTTAATACAGCATTTTTTTAAAGCTTCCAAATTACAATGCTCCACAGACTTTAATTGTTTGCAATTTAAGGTATTAGCTTTTAAATATTTTAGTTTTATTGCCATATTGTAATAGTGCACTTTTCATTTGAGGCACTTAATTGGGTAATTGGTAAAGAGGGGTATGGTATTGATGCCACTTTAAAATTACTCAGGTACCTTGTGATTACTTCAATTTCAATTGGCCATATTTCACTTTGGGTTGGAGAAAAGACTTTTGTTAAGAATTTTATTTGGAAAAACAACAACATTTATAAACATGGACACGTTTTGAGGATAGCAGACTTTGGTTGCAATATTTAGTGTGTCAAGGCAGTGCAGTTGAAAATGATGCATCATCCCAATCAGATCAATTGAGGAAGAAAACCTCAACATTTCAAAAGTACATGAAAATGCATTTGAGGGCTGTAACCTGCAGGAGTGTGAACCCATAGTTGGAAAGTGGGATTAGAATGGATGGACATATTTGGAAGAAAGGCTTCTTTTTGTGCCACAGATTTCTGATTTTTGTGAAGCCATATGAATATTTAGAAATACCTTGGAAAAGATGGATGTAAAAATCTATAGTGTCAAATTTCAATTAACGGATGCTTTGAATGAAAAGGACATCTTAGCTTAGTTGGCCTTTTTTGCCAACTACAAAATCTCCTTGTACAGCCTCTTCAATTGATATGTGCCTTGATCATGTTCTTGGAGATGCGTGTACTGCAATATACCTGCAAGCCTGTATTTGCATTTAAACATGTAAAAGCATTTGGCTATAGGACTTAACAACTGCAATGCGTGAACTTGGGTTCTGGTGCTGGTCAACCCTACATCAAGGATATATCAAATTTTGGCTGGTCCACTAAATGAAACATTTCAAACTTGTATTATTGGCTCACTTTTGTACCAGTAGCCATCATGAATAGCACATGATTCATTCAGTGGAACATCTGATAATGGGGGAAAACCAGTTTGTTTTGAAACTGAAATGCTGGCCTTAACTTGGACTTGATTGTAAGATACGAAGTGAGCATGGGGAATTGAGACTAATCAGGTATTACTTGTTTTGATTTATCATTTATTTCTAAATTTCATTGTTAGTTCTCAAATCAATTTGTAAATACTATTTTGTGCTTTATCATGTCTTATTTTTTTCAGCCAAAATGGGAAAGAAGCAAGGTAGCAAGACAAAAAAATCTGAAGATGTTCAACCTGAAGAATATATTGTCGAAAGAGTGTTAGACAGACGAGTTGTACAAGGAAGGGTTGAATACCTTTTGAAATGGAAAGGTTTTACAGAGTAAGAAGTTTTACTGCACAGGCAGCCTATTTCGTGACTTTTCTCACTCGTTTCTGTTTGTGTTAGATGGTGCATTTATTTTTCTGTTGAAATGTAATTGTCCGCCAAATCCTGATTTTAAAATCAAAGTGTATTCAATAACACAGTTAAATGGCTGCCATAATGTTGCTGATATTCTACAGGCACCATTAAATTTGGTGAAATCGCTTCTATTTGGCTTCAGACTCCCCATCTGAATCAATGGGCATAGAAGTGTGTATGTCATTTGTTTTATGTGAAAGAAATTTTACTATATGCTGTAGCATCTGGTGCTGTGAAATCCATTCCTTTTGTGTTGGGGCAGAGTCCACAGTGCTGAGAACAACAAGCAAGTGCTCACAAAAGTTATGATTTGCTACTTCTCAAAAGTTATTTTTAATTTCTTGCGTTGTTTTAAGCATCCATCAGTTGTCAAAAGTTAAGTATTTGGTTTGAGTTGTGCACATAATCCAGTTACAACAGTTAACAGGTATCATGTTTGTGTTGGTAGCATTGAATAATTGAGCTGATTGCGTTGACACTTAAGTTGCAGCACTGTGCTCAAAGACTGCTCAGCCATTCCTTCTCATCTGCTAACGTGATACCAGAGCTGTATCATCTAATCTTGAGACTGACTCTTAGCTTGTATTCCTCAACTCTCAGCAAATACTGGGTATATGTATATTTGGTGTGTTGGTATGCAGCATGATTCATGCTTGATCAGTTCTTGTGCTGTATTTACAGTATAGCATGGAGAATACTGTGATCCAAACCACCTAGCAGCATAATTCCTGCTGTGGGTTGAATTTGAGTAATCCTAAATTTCAGTAGAGATTAATGTTGACAAACTTGAGCTTTGCTTGTAAATTTGTTCATCTGTACGTTGTTAAATGAATTTCCATTGCAGTTCCATAAATAACATCTTATAAAGACTAAGGAAAGAAAGCAAGATCATGCTGTAAACCCATGCCGTCTAACAAATAAACTACTTTATTTGGAACATTACAGAATTTGTTATTGACTCCGGAATGCTATTTCAATTTTTAAAAATTGAATTGGCATTTGGTCAGCTCCTTTTTGCGGTATTATTCAATAAGAAGTTTAACATTTTGTGCTGTGGTTGCTGAGGATAAGGGTTATTGCCAGTTAGTTGTAAAGTTCATATAATTCAAACTAGTGATTTTATTCATTAAAAACATGTGCAATGAATAGGATTTACTTCTTGCCTTTTTCTTGTATCCACTTTTTACATTGCCTACTTAGGAAGAGCTAGTGTCACGTGTCAAGAAAAGATTTGCTCGTGTGTAAATATTCTCATGCTATGTGTAGTCATGTGTTTAGTGCTTTCCTTCTTGGGCTGATTTTTATTAGGATGGGTCCTGGTTATGTTAAATGGAGTATTCTGACTAAACACTGATTTAATTCCGTTTTGATATGAACTTATTTCAGTGCTGACAATACGTGGGAGCCGGAGGACAATTTAGATTGCCCAGAGTTGATTCAGGAGTTTCTGGATTCCCAAAAGGCTACCAAGGAGCGTACCGATGGATTCAAAAGAAAGTCTGTCTCTGAAAATGAGGGTGAAGAAAACAAGTCAAAAAAGAAAAAGGATCCAGTAAGCCATTGTCTTCAGGTTGATGTTTCCGGCACTATTTCAGCTGAAGCAGCTTTTATTTACTTTACAACAAGGCTGTGCAAAACAAAAGTCTAGCAAAACAACAGAAACCAAAGATGATATCTGATTTTTGCTGCACTATTTCTCGCATTAGAAGTCAAGCAAGAGCATTGTTCCCTGGCCGCTAGTTGTGTGCAGTTGCTTCACATGTTAAAAGTAGCTTGTCTCAATGCTTTTGGGGCTTTAATCATTTGCTTATTCCCATTCCACCTGAGCAATGAGAATGAGTCAATTAGGAAGGATGTAGCAGATGGTGTAAATTCAGGTCATGAGTCTACTGTCAATTTAAATCAAATTGCCACCTGCCTGACACCTTAACCTAGCAATAAATTTGATATATTGCAAATGGAAGTAACTTGGTGAGTAGAATTTTCAGGGGCTGCTAGCATTTTCACATTTGAGATTCCAAAAAAAACACTTGGGGAGGCAATTCAATTGTTATTCTGAACTATGATAACCTTTTAAAAATTGTCACATTTTATTTAATTTCCTACATTAGTCCAGGTGCTTTTAATAAATTTGATTGTCAGTGGATATGTTTAGGACTGCCTTGTAGCACACGCCAGTGTCCCTACCCCTGGACCAGGTGGCCTGAGTTTACGTCTCACCTGTTCCAGAGGTGTGTAATAACATCTATGAACAGGTTGATTAGAAAAATAAGTTAATTTCTGGAAAAAAAACATGCAATTATAAGGATTCTTCTGGCACAATGATTAAATCCCTATTCTGGCTCAGGAGACCCAGGTTCAAGTTCCATCCATTGCATATGTGTAGTAGGACATCTGAACAGCTTGGTTTGAAAATATCTATGCATTTATGGAGAACCTCTTCATTTTTTTTAAAATTAATTTTAAATAAAAGGCATAAAGAGGTGGAAACCATTAAAGTGCTCTAAGCCTGCAGAGGAGGTGGTCTTTGGGAAGGTTTATAAGGTCTGAGGAAGAATATAATGCTGTGATTGGGAGATAGAGGGAAGTTTGAGGACTGGTTAAGATAATGGGATTACCTGAGAGTACCAGTTTTCAGCTTGATGTGTTGGGGCTGGACTCCCAATTGGTGAAGACGATTATGATCACATGGTAAAATTTTATAATTTATTTCATAATGACTGTCTCAGTTGCTTACACAATGAGGTGCTACTAGTGCTGAGATGGAAATAAGCATATGCAGTGATGGATGTGATAAATGGCTTTATAGTTAAGGATCAAAGATGCCAAAGTTTTGCCAGGACTGGTTCAGTTTGAGTATGTACTCCAGGTGGCTTAATGTTTATGAATGCCAAGTTAGAAGTTTAGTTTTCCTGATTTTTGGAAGGAAAAGCCAATGGCTTTTCCACAAGAAATTTCCACAAGAAATTATTGTGGAATATGGCTGGACATCTTAAGACAATATCTAGAAATGGGTCATATTCCTATGATTGCTAATAGGATGTGTCTTTTGAAACTTAATTTCTGTTGCCGAGTTCTTGGATCCCACACTCTAAAATTTCCTCTCTAGACTGCTCTGCTTTCCCACATCCTTCATTTATGACCTTCCCAGTTTTTGATCAAGCTTGTTAACTACTCAATATATCCTCCTCTTGTAGAGGGCCAGTTTTTGCTCCCCACCTAAAAAGAAAATCAGTGCAAGTTCTTTGGATGTTCCTTTGTTAGAAGGGGCTAGTGCACTTACACAGATGTGGGCAGCACGGTGGCACAGTAGTTAGCACTGCTGCCTCACAGCACCAGAGACCCGGGTTCAGTTCCCGCCTCAGGCAACTGTCTGTGTGAGTTTGCACATTCTCCCCGTGTCTGCGTGGGTTTCCTCCGGGTGCTCCGGTTTCCTCGCACAGTCCAAAAATGTGCAGGTTAGGTGAATTGGCCATGCTAAATTGCCCACAGTGTTAGGTGAAGGGGAAAATGAATGGGTCTGGGTGGGTTGCTCTTCAGAGGGTAGGTTGGGCCGAAGGGCCTGTTTCCACACTAAGTAATCTAGTCTAAAAATTCAGGAAGAGGATGGATTATTGAGATTCCTATATTGTGGTCATTTGGAGATGAAAAGAATCTGTTTGCTTTGTTTATATAGTAGGAAGTGAGTCATGAGGGTAGTCTACAGAATGCAAGTAGAGACGTATATTCGGTGTACGAAATGACAAAATCTCAGCAAAAGTTGAAAATTTTAAGGACAAATCATTAGCTCCTAACGTATATAGAAAATCCCAGGAAGCTGACTGCATCCAACATTTCATTGGGGAATGAAATTACATAATATGTTATACTTAAAGTATTGCAAAAATGATATGCAGATCTGCTTGGTCAACATATTTCCCTTACTATAGCATCCAGAATACTCCCTTGCTCTTTTAAAGGTGATTTGATAAGAAGATCACATATGTTAGTGACCCCACAGTCAAGGGAATGGCAGCTGAATGGGATGGAATTCAAGTAATTGTGGATGTGGACAGGTTTAACGTTTGAACATGGTAGGCAACAGTGAAATTAAATGAAAGTCATAGTAATTGAAGATTCAGTAGAAGTGGATGAGCAGAGGAGGAATGATTATTGAGTGGTTGATCTTAGTAACAAAATCCATGGAACCTTTTCTGTCTGAAGGTGAGGGAAGAATGAAAAGGAATTTTGGGAGGTGTACAGTCAATTAAAAGGTATGTGTCCCTTTTAATTCTGATCCTAATGCACCACTCAACATGGTAAAAGCAGATTGGGTGATAATGGACTAGTTGATTGGTTGTTTGCTCCAGTTTGAAAACTCCAGAGGGAAGAAAAGAAAGGAATACCACAGAAGAATATTAGATCTTTGTTCATCTTTTGCTTTTGAAGATCTTCTCTTATATTTTTCTCTGGTGTTTCTCTTTTCTTCCCTCAGTCTGGGGTTTTCAAACTGGAGCACACAACCGATCTAGTCCATGATCACCTGATCTGCTTTCGCCATATTGAATGGTGCAATAGGCCATATACCTTCTTTTAATTGACTGTACGCCTCCCAAGGAGGAGAAATTGAGGACTGCAGATGCTGGAGTTCAGGAAGAAAGGCTTATGCCCGAAGCATCGATTCTCCTGTTCCTTTGCTGCCTGACCTGCTGCGCTTTTCCAGCAACACATTTTTAAGCTCTGTACACCTCCCAAAATTGCTTTCCTGTTCTTCCCTCACCTTTGAACAGAAAGGCCAATGGATTTTGCGATTGAGATCAACCATGCAATAATCATCCCTCTTCTGCTCACCCACTTTTACTGAATCCTCCTGTGATTTTCATTTCACTGTTGCCTACGATGTCCAAACTTAACCTGTCCATAGCCACAATTTAATTAGTTTAATTCCACCCCATTCAGCTGCTATTCCCTTGACTATAAGATCACGAACACTTGATAAGATCTCATGACACCTTTTTAAAGGTACAAGGAAGTACTACTGGTGTCATCGTCAACATGTGGGAAGAAGATGGAGTTTAATTTAGATAAATGTGAAGTGCTGTATTTTGGAAAGGCACATCAGGGCAGGACTTAATGGTAAGGTCCTAGGGAGTGTTGCTGAACAAAGAGACCTTGGAGTGCAGGTTCATTGCTCCTTGAAAGTAGAGTCGCAGGTAGATAGGATAGTGAAGAAGGCGTTTGATATGCTTTCCTTTATTGTTCAGTGCATTGACTATAGGATTTGGGACTTCATGTTGTGGCCATACAGGACATTGATTTGGTCACTTTTGGTTTCCTATTGGAAGGATGTTGTGAAGCTTGAAAGGGTTCAGAAAAGATTTACAAGGATGTTGCCTGGGTTGGAAGGTTTGAGCTAAAAAGAGAGGCTAAATAGGCTGGGACTGTTTTCCTGGAGCATCGGAGGCTGAGGGGTGACTTTTTATAGAGGTTTATAAAATCATATGGGGCATGGAGAGGGTAAATGGACAAGCTTTTTTCCCTGAGGTGGGGAGAGTCCAGAACTAGAGGGTATAGGTTTAGATGGGAAAAATATAAAAGAGATCCAAGGGGCAACCTTTTCACATAGTGGGTGGTTGTGGATAGAATGAGCTGCCAGAGGAAGTGTTGGAGGCTGGTACACTCTTACAACATTTAAAAGACATCTGGATGGGTATATGAAGTGGAAAGGTTGAGGGATGTGGTTCAACTGTTGGAAAATAGGACTAGATTAGGTTAGGATAACTGATCGGCATGGACAAGTTGTGGATCGAGGCATCTTTTCCCATTGCTGTGCATGTCTATGACTCTAATGTCACAGACTATTTAAAAAGTGCAGCCAAATGTTCTTCCAACAAATATACACCCCCTACTGCTACTAAGGATGAATGGTATCATTCTGGGAATGGGGTAGTAAAGAACACCTGGTCAGAAATGGCTGTGGTCTGTTTGAGATCATGGAAGTGGAGATCTCTTGCGATAGCAAGGTCTGTGTGTTTAGGAGTTGCCTGGCAAGATTAAGTATGGTTAGAAGTTTTCTTAAATTTGAAGGTGTAGATTAAAGAATTGATTGGCACTTGATACATAAAAACTAATTGAAATGTTTGAGAAAGGTGGCATGGATTTCAGTTGATGCATGATAAGAAATGCTGAAATGAATGGTTATAAGGATCATATTCAAGTAGAAAAATGCAATGTCTAGTCAGGTGGAAAGTTAATTAACAGTATAAGCACTTCTTGGAAATTTTCCAATTTTAGTTTGTCTGTGAATGTGCTATTGAAGAGAATTTTCTTCATAGTTGATGTTTAAATGTTTTCTTATGGCTTAATGGCAATAGGACATTTTTGAATTATTATAAAAACAGATTTTTAAAGCAGTGGACATGTAGAGGGCAGTTCGCCATTGGGGCTGTTGGATAAACTTGGTCCCTATAAGCCCTTTAATAACGTAATCAGCCAAATGTCAGGAAGTCATCTGTAAGTATGAGGGTCTGCTGCAGCAGCAATGTCCTCCTGCTTGGTGTCACGTTAGTAATTAAGGTTGTAGACTTTGGGCATAATTACTTTAATAAAGGGAAGGTAAGAAGTTGTGCAGTTTTGCTGAAGGGGAAGATTAAATATGGTGAGTAAAAGTGAGGTCGGAGGGTGAAATCAGAATGATAAGTGTCTCCAGTATTTTGATGTCCTTTTACAACTGTTGGCAGTTTTCAAAATTGGTGAGATCAAGGGGAACTGAAATACATTGCCTTTTGTGAGCCACTTAAAAACCTGAATCTGCAATCCAGGTCAGCATAGCATGAATTAAGTTGTGAATCAATCTCTGCTACTGCTCGCTCACTCTCTTATTCAATCCATTGTATCACTACCTCGTGTGCCAGCTATCCAAATATCTCTTAGTGACAAATTCACTTGATTTTAAAGTGTATGCCATTGTAGGATCCTTATCAGCATAACATAACTGTGTATACATGTTTTCTATAACTTTAATGTTTGCATTATAAAATAACATATTTTTTTTAAAAGAATGACAACCAACCAAGAGGTTTTGCACGGGGATTAGAACCAGAACGTATCATTGGTGCAACTGACTCGAGCGGAGAATTGATGTTTCTAATGAAATGGTAAAGATTTTTATTTTAAATTATGCTAGAGTTCCAGTGTAGATTAATCTGCAGTTACAAGAATAGCTTACTACAGTTAGTGTTAGTGGTATGTTCCATTCAGTATTACAAGAGCATCTCAAATTTACTTGAATAGAATGCTAAACTTGCAAGAAAACTCAGTTCAGGAGAATGAAGAAATTTAGTGCTTGTCCTTACTTAGTGACTTACAGCCTAAGAAATACTTTTGTTTATGAAGCATGGCAAGCAATTTGCACAGTATAGCCCCAGCAATGTAATGATTCAATTTTCCCTGTATTGGTTAAAGGATATGTATTTGCTGAGATGGAATAGATACAGGGTTATGTCCTACTCCTGTTGCTATGTTTCTTCAGCTTCTCCCTGTCAATTACTTTTATTGTCCAACCCACCGATATCCTATTTTGGTCTCTTCTTTGGATGCTGGCTCCTCAACAGTTTCCCATTTGATCTAATGATGGTTTCTTAGTTTAGAGGATCTTTATTAAATTTTCCAATAACATTTTGGGGTCTAAGAACAACAACTTTTCTAGACTTGGCATGTAACTGCAGTCCTACTTCTCTCATAATGTTTCAGTAAATCATCTCTGCGTTTTCTCAACATTCTCCCTAAACTTAAACTGTGCTGACCACTACTTCTTGTTTTTATACTCCCTGCCTCTCTCTTTATTAAGCCACAGTCCTAAATGTTGTTTTAAGATCCTTCACTGAAGTCCAAAGATTGTTCGGGTTGGGCAGGAATGTGGAATGGAGGCTGCAAGATCATCTTTTTGAAAAGCAGAGCAGGCTGCTGGGCCAAATGACCTCCTCTTACTCCTAATTCATACGTCCATGTGTTCTTTATGTAATTCAATCTTCAAAAACTTTATGCAATCCCCAGATTTCTCTTCCTACTTTTCCAGTATTGTATAATTTAGTTTCTATTGTCACAGTTCATTTATTCTACCAAAGTGTTTCACTCCATTTCTGTTAAATTGTATCAGCCCATTTCACCAATCTGCCAATGTTTTCTTAAGTCTGTTACTCTCACCTTGCTCCTTTCAAAGGTTTCACCTTTATCTCCCCATCCTCTGTTAATTTATATTCAAGCCGACAGTATTAATTGACATCTCCACAGGGATATAGGTTATTCCTAATCAGGGCTGGGGCCCTCTCTGCCCCTGCCTGTCTTGTTTGGGGTGCAGGGAGAATTGTACCAAATAAAAAAATTTTGAATTTATAACATTCCTTGTTAAATAGGAAGCTAACCCAAGGCACTTTAGGGAATTGTATTTTTGTACAGTGTGCGAAAACAGTGGGAACCTGGGTTATTTTGACTGGACAAGGCAGGAGGAATGTAGCAAAGGGAAATGAACAAATGATCTCCATCTTAAAAAATCATGAAGCGCCTTGCAATTCATAGACATGTTGAAGAAGGCATTTTGGCCCAACATATTCATGGCAGTTGATTATAGGACCAATTTGGCCAGGCCCATATCTCTGCAAATTTCATCTCTTCAAGTGTGTCCATTTCCTTTTTCAACATCGCAATTCAGTCTACCTGTATGCCACGCTTTGGACAATGCATTCCAAGTTAAACCATTTTGCATAAAATACAAACATACAAATGAGGAATAGGAGTAGGCCATTCAGCCCCTTGATGGCCTACTCCTATTCCCTACATTATGCACTAAGATTATGGCTAATCTGATTGTAACATCAAATCCACATTCCCACCTGGCCCTGATAAGCTTCAGCCTTTTCTGAACCAGAATCCCATCTACCATCTCTTAAAAAAATATAAGGGTTTAGTTTCTGCCACAGTTTTCAGTAAGCACCACCTCTGTTTTAAATGAGTGGCCCCTGACTTTTAAATAGTGACTCCTAGTTCTAGATTCTCCCATGAAAGGAAACCTCCACTTGACATTTTTCCTGTCAAGACCCCTCTGAATCTAGTAAAATTCAATCAAGGTGCCTGTTATTCTTCTAAATTCCAGAAGACACAAATATAGCCTATGCAATTATTTCTCAATGACAACCCTCTCATTCCAGGTCATAGTCGAGCAAATCTTCTCTGAAGTGCCTCAAACTTATTTACGTCCTTAAATAATGTGACCAGTATTGTGCACATGTGGTCTCACCAATAACTTGTGTAACTGAAACATAATCTACCTACTGTTATATTTCTTCTCGTGATAAATGGTAACATTCTATTTGTTTCCCTAATTACTTGTACTTGCACCATGTGTGATCCATGAACAAGGAGACTCCGAACCTTCCGCAAGCCAGCGATCCAGAATCTCTCAGCATTTAAATGTTCTTATATTCATCCTGCCAAATGGGCACTTTCACATTTTCCTACATTGTGATCCATTTGCCAAACCTTTGCACATTGTCTCAACCTATCAGTGACTCTTTGTAGACTCCTTATATCATCTTCACAACTGTCATTCTTACCTATTCATGTCATCAGCAAATTTAGCTACCATACCATTGGTCACTCCAATAAACATGATAAATGATTTCCCTTTGACAAAATCCTTTTAGCTTAGTTTAATTGTATCAAGTTTATCCTCCTGTTCTATTATAATGCCTTTACTAATAGTTTCTAGCATTTGTCTATCATAGATAAGTTAACTGGGCTGCATTTGCTTGCTTTCTACCTCCTTCCTTTTTTGATCAAAGCTAGTTTTCGACCTAAAGGAAGCTTTTCTAAATCTAATTGGTTTTAATTCTCCAAAACATATGTATCATCCATTTCATTGGTTATTGATAAAACACAAGGATGAAATCCATCACGACTTGGGGACTTGTCAACTCTGTTCCAACAGTTTACTCAGTAATACTTCCCTGGTGATTGTAGTCTACATTCCTCCTCCTTCTTCTTTCTTGCAATTTTCTAATTCATAGCTATTTTCTGGATGTCATTCATACATCCTCCTCTAGTGAAGACCAACACGATGGGGTCAGTGCTTGCTTTAACTTTAAATAGAATTATACCCCGGTACTGATGTCAGTGCCTCATGAACTGAAACCCATTCCACCTATACCAATCTTTAACTCCTTGACATTTTTTTAAACCCTATGCTAGTTTGCCCAAGGCTGATGGTAATCTGGAGATTGTTGCATTGGAGATTCTGCCTTCCAATTTAGGTCATAAGTGTTCCAAGTCTTTCAGCAAAATCTCCTTTTTAGTTCTAACTATGTTGTAGGTAACACCAGACAGTCATCTGTACACCTGCTCATGGCTGCAGAAAACAGTATATATTCGCTAACTATTGTGTCACCTACCACAACCACACATCTATTTCCTTCTCCCGCTTGTATGGCTCCTCTTGATGTTGGTGAGGCCTCTTCTGGAATACTGTCACCCTGTTTTAGGATATTATTAAGCTGGAGAGGGTTCAGCAGAGATTTACTAGGATGTTGCTTGGAGCATCAACAACTTCTCCTTCCACTCCTCCCACTTCCTCTAAACCAAAGGTGTAGCCATGGACACCTGCATGGGACCCAGCTATGCCTGCCAGTTTATCGGATATGTAGAACAGTCCATCTTTCGCAGTGACACCAGCACCACCTCCTCCCCCCCCCCCCTCCCCCACCACCTGTTCCTCTGCTACATCGATGACTGACTGTATTGGTGCAGCTTTGTGCTCCCATGAGGAGGTTGAACAGTTTATCAACTTTACCAACACCTTTCACCCTGACCTCAAATTCACCTGGCCCATCTCAGCAACCTCCCTCTCCTTCCTGGATCTCTCCGTCACAGTCTCTACCGACCGACTAACCACAGACATATGCTACAAGCCTACCGACTCTCACAGCTACCTAGACTACATCCTCCCACCCTACTTCCTGTAAAAATGCTATCCTTTATTCCCAATTCCTCTGCTGCATCTGTTCCCAGGGTGACTCCCTGCCACAGCAGGAAGCACAAACCCTGCACCCGCACAACTCCCCTTGCCTCTGTTCAAGGCCCAAGGGATCCTTTCACATCTGTCAGAAATTCATCTGCACCTCTATCCAATGTCATCTGTTGCACCCAGTGTTCAGCATGGACTGGTTTGACTGAAGGACCTGTTTCCATGCTTCTTGATTCTATGACTATGAAAAGAAACATTTCCTATCTGTTTGGTTTGTTTTTGCTAACTGGATTTTCTAATTAAGTATTCTAATTTTCCTTTCATATCAACAGCTCAGTAATTCTTTGATTTTTATTTTAAATTCTATCTAATCTTCCGACCTCGTGTGTTGCTGGGAAAACACAGCAGGTCAGGCAGCATCCAAGGAGCAGGAGAATCGACATTTCTGGCATAAGCCCTTCATCAGGCTTATGCCCGAAATGTTGATTCTCCTCCTCGTATGTTGCCTGATTTGCTGTGCTTTCCCAGCAACACACTCTCGACTCTGATCTCCAGCATCTGCAGTCCTCACTTTCCCCTTCCAATCTTTTGACCTGCCACCTACCTTTATACAATTGTCTTTGAGTTTGATATTATCCTTGACTTTTATTTAACCACAGGTGGCAGTTGTGACTTTGAATTTTTTCTATTTGCTGGAACATATCTATTCAATGCTTTGTGAAATGTCCCATTAAATGTTTACCACTACACCTCTATTTCACCTATCCTTAACCTAAATTGCCTGTTCACTTTTCTGAGCTCTGATCTCATTTCCTTTTAATTGTTCTTAAATACAAAGTCGTGGTCTTGGATGCACACTTCTCTCCCATGAACTGTATTTGAAATTCAGTTGCATTGGGGTGCTTTCACTATTGAGTCAGTAATTCATTAGTCTGGTGTTGGTCAACAACATTTAGTGTCTGTAGCCCCTCTTTTCCCTGTCATTGTTAGGACCCCGGTGTCTGTGGCTTTGCTCCTGAACCTGCAGCCCCAATCACTCCAGCCTCAACCTTGCTAACTCCTGCTCACCTTGCTCCTCCAGTCACAGGTTACTTTTCTCCTAACATTTCTGCTGATGGTCTATCTGTAGCAAATATAGGAGAAAAGCAACCTGTGATTGTCCATTCTTCACCTTTGTGATTCAATTTTTCTTGTGTGTCTAGCAAGATTTTAGTGAGCTTATCTGATGCCTTCACATGAATGCATCCTTCTCCTGTTTTGTTGTGTTTTTATCTGTTTGACATTTAACAGGCAGCTTTGTGTTCAAGGCCTTATGCTCACCTGGTGTTATGCCATGACAAAATTTCAAGTAGACTTAAAGGTTCTTTTTTGCATTTATTATAACCTAATAGGTGATCATTTTATAAATGAGCCTTTTATGGATTCATGATTTTAAGGCAAAATGACTAAAAGTACTGAATTAGCATGATGGTGATTTGTTTCTAACTTCCTGTTTGTGAAACAACTTTGTAATATAAAGAGCATCTTTGAATGCTTTGTGTTTTGAATTGGCCATCAAAGTATAAATGCAATTTGCTTTCTGAAACAGTCACATTGTATTCAATACTAACTATTGTTCCATTTTAAAATGGTGCTAGAACTGTTAAATTACTCCAGCACTTAGTTCTTTATTTGGGTAGCTTGTGCCATTACAGTTGCCAATTTATGCTGGGAACCTGAGCTCTGTCAGAGTCTGGGTATTCATGCAGCCAGGATAAAAGTGACATTGTGAATTCAATCTCAGTGATGAGAAAGGGATTCTGAGGGAACTGTCAGATATTAACAGTTTGCAACTTAGTTTAGTGTATGAATAGCTCAATTAAATGGAGCTTGATTTCAGAAAGTTGCCTTTAGATGTTTTGTTTCACCGATTTTATGTAAACCTTTCTTATTTGCCCCCTTTTTAGGAAGGATTCAGATGATGCAGACCTGGTTCCATCCAAGGAAGCAAATGTTAAATGTCCGCAGGTTGTGATTGCGTTCTATGAGGAGAGGCTGACATGGCATTCCTATTCCACGGATGATGATGAAAATTAACTCTGTGCAGTAAATTTAAAGGAAGTTCTGGCAAGGTTTTGCATATTCATGTTCAGAAGTACTGTTATTGTCAAATTTTAAAATCTGCACCCGAAATATCAAGTTCACCATCTGTTTAATGCCCTTTGACTGCAAGGTGAATTTCAGCTGGCTGGTTTATGCATTGAGAACATTTGTTACATTTACTTGGGATATATTGATTAAATGCATAAATATCACATGTATTTTTGGTCCTTTTATTGACAGTAATAAGGTTACCTTGACTGTTTTGCCAGAAAAATTGTGCACGTTAATGGACAGTTTGTTTGCGATCTGTCATTCAAATCCACGATTAAACTGCAGTCACCCCGATTTGAATCGCTTTGATATGAACCTGTTTGCTTATATTGTTGACATTTAAGAAAGCTGAACTGCAAGTGGACACATGACACATTAAGACTACATCTGGACAAATGATCAGTCAGTTTCCAACTTGCAGAATATTTGGCTTAGCAACATATTATGGCTATTTTAATTATTTTAATTATATCCTATTTCTAATGTTACTGTAATGTTTTGTTGGCAGTTTATGGAAATGTGGTTTCAAAGTATCATTAGCCATGTACTATTGCTCTGGAGTTACTATTAACTCAGGTTTTTTTGAATGGATTAAACAACCAAGAAACTGATCAGGCACTTCATATTCAATAAATTTGCTGTTGTAATGCTGAATTGAAACTTAGGTACTTGATCAAGTTGCTAAGTGCCATTTGACAGTCACTAGTGTATTACAGCCTGTAACTATTGTGAAGTTGACTCTGTTCAAGCTTATAAATGATATGATCATGAAGTAGCTAATCAGTCAAAACAATTCTGCTCGAATATTGAGCTAATGCAGCAGTTTGTTCTCCAATGTGACCAGTTCTGCAATACATAAGTTGGTTTTGAAATCTGAGTTATTTTATTTATAAATTTAGACTTAAGCAATGTTTTTGTTGAATACTTGTACTGCCCAGTTTCTTCTGTAATGTTTTCACTTTCTTGTTGACTGCTGAGGGAAAATGTTTAATAAAACTATTTTTGTCTTTTTGAGTATAAATTTTGATCTTTTTACCCTGTGACATATAATCAAGTATCCCAAGCTGAAGATGAAAGTACTGATTAGACCAAAGTACTGATTTGTACAAGGATAGATTATTGGCGCTGCCTAATATTTTACACTTTCCAGATATGCATTTCATTTCAATTGGCATTAACATGAAGGTAGCTGGTGAAATTCTGCACCAGCATGCTCTCTTGCACTTTGCTAATCTGCAAGAAAGTTGCAGGTGATGTGTTATATTAGTGATCCTGAATAAATGGTCCCTGTCATATAAGGAATGGTAAAGTAGAATGGACAAGCATGAAATGGCAAAAGTTTGTTGGATTTTGACTAACTACTTATTTTTCCCAAAAAAAACGAACACACTTTGATAGAAGTTTTCAGGATGATTAGACTGTCTCAAAGGGCTTTGTCAAATCACTTTGCTGTGATTTGACTTTGATATTGACCAGATTATCATTTTGTAATGTTAATTGAAGAATAAATGTTGACTAGGGGGGGCAACTCTTAACTGTCTTCAAAATCATCTCTCAAGATCATAGCAACTCCATTTAATGTCTCATGCATTAAAAACTCTAATGCAATATTATTTCCCATACTAGAATATGCCTTTTTTTTGTGCTAGAGCCCAGAAGTGAGCTGTCAACCCAGAAACTAATTCACAAACCAGTATAGTGCAAGCTGAGGCACAATTGCCACTTGAGTAGCAAGGTGCCCCGGTGCAAAAAAGCAAATTTATTTTTCACAAAAAGAATTGAGAGTAAAACAAAATCCTTTGAAGCGATGGCCTTTAAGCATAGGTTTTCTGTGATTCAGATTGTCAGCTTGGTCAATTTTTGAATATCTTTGGCCCTGTAGGCATGGAGGGCAGAGGGAAGATGATTTGAAGCGATAGAAGGTCTTAGGAGTAGAAATAAGTATTTCACAATGATGCAAAGTGGAAATCAAGCCACCTTAGTTTGTAGTTTGGTAATGATTTGTAGCTTGGTCACAGCTCAAAAGTTAAGATGCAGTAAATTTGTAAAGTAGTTTAGTATTAATGATGTCTGTTGTGAGCACAGGCCCCAAAACAATGCCTGCAAACATTCAGAATCAAGAAGATCAATTTTGTGGCTCTAACCCATGATAGTTTTGTCTCCACCAGGTGCATCAAATCGGCCTGGCTGTCCTGTTTGAAAGATTATTTTTCAAAAATTAATTTTCCTTGAAATGACTTAATTCAGACCTTCTCACATTAAATATCAGAATCTTGAGCCTTCATGTCTATTGGGGCCCTATCCCACGTTACAGAGTCACATGAGGTATCCAGTGGAAATGCCTCCTCTAGTTGAGGAAAGCAGATGGGCTCTCAAAGCTGGTCACTTAGAGATTTGCTCTTAATAGTCACCAGTGTTTCCAATGACCTTTTTTCAGATTTTTTTTTCTAATCAACCAGTTAAGAGATGGTATTAGACACTCTGGAGCAGATGGGACTTGAATCCAGGTGTCTTCATCTGAGGTAGGGACACTACCAATACATCACAGAAACCTTCCTAACTGTCTATACCAGTGCACATATCACTAATCGTGATCGTTTCCAGTGTAGGAAGGGATGGGCAGATTTGTTACCAAGCACTTGGATAGGAGCAAGGGCTACACTAAATAAATCAACTGGATAGACTGTATGAGTTATTGGTAGGAAGGGCAAATGAGATTGCATGGGGGTGTTGTGATCATAAGTGAGAACTAGCTCCCACAAGTGAAAGTTCAAAGATTTGACAGAAAGCAGTACAAGGAGCTGCACAAACTGAGAAAGGTTTGGGATCTGCCACAATGGGAAAGTAGGTGCAGGAACGAACAGGTTGAGATACCCACTGTAGAAAACAAGATCTATAGTAATATTGCCCCGACAGTTACACAGTGTACCCTAGGTCCTATCCAGATAACAAATCTGACCAGCCCTTCAAGATCTCCTGGATGGCATTATTAAGCATTATTCAACCAAAATTTGTCATTCAACTGTCTCTTGTTGGAAAGACTTCCAGCCACATTGATTGGGCATTATTGACCAATTTACAATGTTTTTTTCCTGACTTGCTAGGAGAAGTGCTGTGAAATTAACTATAACTGCTTGTTTGGTCATTTGGTCAAGGTTGGGACCTTGACTGGTCTTTGTGTTATTTTAGCATTGCTGCAGTTCTGAGCAAGGGTGACTGGACCTGAAACGGTAATTCTGATTTCTCTCCACAGATCCTGCCAGACCTGCTGAGCTTTTCCTGCAATCTCTAGTTTTATTACTGACAAATGTTTTGTTTTGCCTTGTCCCATTCCTTGCCACCAGCATCTGCCAATATTCCTGAACATATCTTCCTTCCCACGGGGGTGAGCATATTGGTGGTATATTTCAATGAACTTATGCATTCAGCATAAGTAACCAACCCTTCAAAGAGTAGGCCACCCAGACCCACCCCATCCCTGTAACCTTGCATTTCCTGTCGCCAATCCAGCTAGCATGCATATCCCTGGACACGATGGGCAATTTAGCACGGCCAGTCCATCTAACCTGCACAATTTTGGACTATGGGAAGAAACTGAAGCACTAAGAGGAAATCCACACAGACATGGGGAGAATGTGCGAACTCTACACTCATCCGTGGATGGAAATAAACCCAGGTCCCTGGTGCTGTGAGGCAGCAGTGCTAACCACTGAGCCATCGTACTGTCCAAATGATTTACATCATTGTCAGAGTAGTCTTCAGGATTACACATGCAGTGCAGGGTATAGATTATTGGACAGATCACAGATTAACCAAAGAAATTCTCAACCTGCTATTGGCTCCAACTCAGTACAAGTGACCAAAATTTATTCGAGTTCCTTTCAAAAGATCTGAGTAATGTCACTTAGTGCTGAAGGTGACACGGTGGCTCAGTGATTCTGGTTGGAATGCTGTTTGTAGGGTTGGTGCAGACTCGATGGACCAAATGGCCTCTTTCTGTACTGTAGGGATTCTATGACTACTCTAGTTTTCACCTGCAAGGGCTAGGATTCTCTTTAGACTAAACCCAAACCTTTAATATGGAAGTGGACAGCAGTGAATCAGCTGTATTGCACCTCCACTAATCCCCCAGTATAACTGAAGAACTTAATAATTGAAAATCACAGTTCATGGCTAATGCAGTGAGATACCAGAAAGACCTTGTTAACTAAGGAATCCAATCATAAGCAAGGAGTCAGGCGAGGAGAGAATTTGATAAAAGGGATTTTTAAAATTAAGTTCAGTCAAAGAATGTGCAGGTTGTCGATTTCTGTGATAGATTTCAACTTGTTTTTAATGGATATTTATAAGCAACAGCTCTTAGAATTGCTTAATATTGGCTCAAAGTTCCCAAAAGAGTTGCCTTTCCTTCCAACAATGGAGATACACACGAAAAGGTGACACTGTTTTACTTTTAAATGATAGTAGCTGTTTATGTCTACAGCATTGATGCAGTATATATATTTTTCACTTTTCACTGGTAACATCTTTTGTTGCTCAGCAAGACAAGGAGCGGCAATTGTAAATTAGTCATGGTTGGAAAAAAGGCCTGACCTGTCCTCTCCATCCACCAGCTGGTCAAGCTTTTCCTCGGTCTGAACAACCTCTCTTTTAACTCCACTCACTTTCATTAGGCCAAAGAGCTGGCCATGGGCATCTGCATGGGCCCCAATAATGCCTGACTCTTTGTGGGTTACATGGAACCTTCCCTGTTCCAGTCCTACTTTAGTCCTCACCTACAACTCTTTCTCTGATACACTGATGAATCATTGGTGCGGCTTCCTGCTCTTGTCTGGAATTAGAAAGGTTCTGCCTTGGAACACTTCAACCCCGGGCATCAATGTGGACTTCGCCAGTTTCCTCATTTCCCCTTCCCCCACCTTACCCCAGTTCCAACCTTCAGCTCAGCACTGTCCTCATGACCTGTCCTACCTGCCAATCTCCCTCCCAACCTATCCACTCCACCCTCCTCTCTGACCTATCACCTCCATCCCCACCCCCATTCACCTATTGTACTCTTTGCTACCTTCTCCCCAGCACCCCCCCAACCTCACTTATCTCTCCACCCTGGAGGCTCTCTGCCTCCATTCCTGATGAAGGGCTTTTGCCCGAAACGTCGATTTTCCTGCTCCTCGGATGCTGCCTGACCTGCTGTGCTTTTCCAGCATCACTCTAATCTAAACTCCTCACTTCTGCCTAATTGGAAAGGTTTATCAATTTCGCTTCCAATTTCAACTCCTCTCTCACTTTCACCTGGTCCATCTCTGACTCCTCCCTGCCCTTCCTCGACATCTCTGTTTCCATTTGTGGGGATAGGCTGGCCACCAGTATCCACTACAAACTCATCAACTCCCACAGATACCTTTACTATACCTCTTCACTCCCTGCTTCCTGTAAAGGTTCTGTTCCATTCTCCTAGTTCCTCCGTTTCTGTTGCATCTTTTTGATGATGCCAACTTCAATAAGGACACATCTGAAATGTCCACTTTCTTCTTCAAATGAGGATTCCCCAGCACCGTAGTTGACGGGGCCCTCAATGGGTCTGATCCTAACTTACGCCCTCACCCTCTCTCTCTTCCCTTTCACAACAGCGATAGAGTATCCCTTTGTCCTTGCCTACCATCCCACCAACATCCACATTTACCTCCTCCCTCCTCCGTATCCAAGGCCCCAAACATACCTTCCAGGTGCAGCAGTGCTTTACCTGCACTTCTCTCAATCTAGTCCATAGCATTTGCTGCTCACAATGTGGTGTCCTCGACTTTGGAGCAATGAAGCATAGATTGGACAACCACTTCACACAACCTCTAAATTCTGCCTGCAAAAAAGACCCTGAGCTTCCAGTTGCTTGCCGCTTTAACATACCAATCTGTTCCCTGGCCAATATCTCCACCTCAGGCTTGTTACAGTGCTCCAGCGAACCTCAGCACAAGCTGGAAGAACAGCATCTCATTTTCCACTTGGGAACTCTACAGCCTTCTGGAATCAAAATTGAGGCACCTTCTCCCATGTCCTTACTCCAACCCCCACACATCAGGCCTGGTCTGTTATTACGCACAACACATTATTATCCACAAATAGTCACCATTAGTAGTTATTCATTCCCCCCGACTGATTTTTATCCATACCTTTGTCTATCCGACTGTTTTTCTCTATCTTTGGACTTTATCTCCACCTATTGTTTGCTCATTCCCCCTATCTTCTGCATAAAAGCAAATTTTTCCTCACTACTTTCAGAGTTGAGGAAGGGTCACCAGACCTGAAATATTAACACTGATTTTACAGATACTGCAAGACCTGCTGAATTTTTCCAGCAATTCTGTTTTTGTTTCTGATTTACAGTATCTGCAGTTCTTTTGGCTTTTATATAGAATCAATAAATGTGTTTCGTTCTGAGAACTCAGAACAACCTTTCATGGTGTAACTTGATTGAAGATAAAAGCAGAGGAGGGCAGTGCAGTAGACGTTGTCTATATATACTTTAGCAAGGCCTTTGCCAAGGTAGGTTGTTGAGTGTGGTTAAATCTCACAGGATCCAGGGAGAGCTAGCCAATTGGATATATAAATGGGTGAGAATTTAGGAGTTATAATTACAGTAATAGGTTTATGGATAAAACCAAAGTTGGTGGTATAGTGGACAGTGAAGAAGGTTATCTGGGAATACACTGAGACCTTGATCAACTGGGCCAGTGGTCTGAGGATTGGTAGATGGAGCTTAATTCAGATAAATACAAGATATTGCATTTTGGTAGGTCAAACCAGGGCAGGACCTACACAATCAATGGAAATGCCATGGGAAGTGTTATAAAACAAGGAGATCAAAGGGTATAGGTTCATAGTTCCTTGAAAATGGAATCACAGGTAGACAGGGCAGTGAAGAAGGCTTTCAATATGCTTGCTTTCATTCCTCAGAGCATTGAATATAGGAGATGGGACCTGTTGTTGCAACTGTACAAAATGTTGGTGAGGCCACATTTGGAGTACTGCATGCAGTTCTGGTCGCTCTGCTGTAGAAAAGGGATTATTAAACTAGAAACAGTACAGAAAAAATTGACTAGGATGCAACCTGGGCTTGAAGATTTCAGTTATAAGGAAAGGTTGGATAGGCTGGGACATTTTTTTCACTAGGAGCATAGGAGACTGAGGGGTAACATAATCGAGGACGATAAAATCATGAGAGGCACAGGTAAGGTAGATAGCCAACAGCTTTTCCCCATGGTAGGGAATCTAAAATCAGACGGCATAGGTTAAAGGTGAGAGGGCAGATATACAAAAGGATCCAGAGGGGCAATTTTTTCACACAGAGGGTGGTGAGTGACTGCCACAGTAGTGGTGGAAGCGAATACAATTTTGTCATTTAAGAAATATGTAGATAGGTCTATGAGTGGGATAGGTACAGAGGGATAGGGACCAAATGTGGGCAAGTGTGACTAGTTTAATTGTGAAAACTGGGTAGCATGGTCAAGTTGGGCCGAAGGGTCTGTTTCCATGCTGTGGAACTCTATAACTCGATATTACTTTTATTGAAGGAAAATGCATATAAGCTGAGTACTTTAAGGATAACGTTTGGATTGGAAAAATTAATTTTTGGGAACTATAACAGAAATAACAAATTGGATACAGTTTAAGGAAAAGACAGCTGCAGGATCTTTTAAGTTCATTTGATTGGATGGTTGAAGCATTTCAGGCAGCATCTGAGGAGGAGGAACATCGATGTTTCAGGGAAAAGCCCTTCATTCCTGATTAAGGCCTTTTGCCTGAAACATCGATTTTCCTGGTCCTCGGATGCTGCCTGACCTGCTGTGCTTTTCCACCACCACACTGTTGATTCTAATCTTCAGCTTCTGCAGTCCTCACTTTCACCTGGTTAATGCATTTATCTGCATCTGCTGTTCATTGAGAATTAGCAATATTTTTTGTAACAGAATGTCATTGAGAGAATAAAGCCCTAAGTGCAGGCAAGACCATCACAGATCCACATCTTCAGGTGAAGTGGAGAGAAGAAATTAAATCTTGAGAAACAAATTGAAATGTCAGGTACAGATTAATACATGGTGTGATATTGTACTCAACAGCCTAACATTTACATAGACAATAGTTAAGTTTTTGGGATACTTTTTTTATATTTACTTATATTGGTGGCACCATGGCTCAGTAGTTAGCACTGCTGTCTCACAGCACCAGGGATCCAGGTTTGATTCCAGCCTCAGGCGACTGTCTGTGTGGAGTTTGCAACATTCTCCCTGTGTCTGCATGGGTTCCCTCCGGGTGCTCCGGTTTCCTCCCACAATCCAAAGATGTGCAGGTTGGGTGGATTGGCTATGCTAAATTGCCATACTGTTCAGGTGCATTAGTCAGGGGAAATGTAAAGTAATAGGGTAGGGGAATGGATCTGGGTGAGATACTCTTCGGAAGGTCGGTGTGGATTTGTTGGGCCAAATGGCCTGTTTCCACACTAGGGATTCTCTGCTTCGTCATGCATATATGGTAATACAATACTGGATGGGGTATATCACCTCAGGAAAATGAACATGTACAACATGAGACAGTAATTAGTGAATTAAGTGCAAACTGTCAGACTACCAGCAGAGGCAGCAGTGATAAAGTTTAAAGCACATCAGAAAGGAATACACTACGTGCTGTTGAGGCAGCTAAGAAGGCAGTTACAAAAGGCCCTGATCAGGCCCTGGCAGCAGCAATTGAGGTGGAGGAAATAAGCGTGGCGCAGTTACATAGAGATACAGAAGAAGAGGAAAAAAGCAATGAGAAAAATAAGATGTGGCAAAAAGGTGCCAATGGCATCTGGTGAAGAGAGGGTAAGGCTGGTAGCAAAATGGGTAGCCATGGGCACCCGCATGGGTCCCAGCTATGCCTGTCTCTTTGTCGGCTACATAGAACAGTCCATCTTTTGGAGTTATACTGGCACCACACCCCACCTCTTCCTCCCCTACATTGATGACTGCATCGGCGCAACCTTGTGCTCCCACGAGGGGGTCGAACAGTTCATCAACTTCACCAACACATTTCACACCAACCTTAAATTCACCTGGACTATCTCTGACACCTCCCTCCCCTACCTAAACCTCTCCATTCCATTCATGAGGACCAACTCAACACTGACAATTTTTACAAACCCATCGACTCCCACAGCTACTTGGATTACACCTCCTCCCACCCTACCTCCTACAAAAATGCTATCCTGTATTCCTGATTCCTCCGCCTCTGCCGCATCTGCTCCCAGGAAGACCAGTTCTATCACAGAACACACCAGATGGCCTCCACCCCGAGGCTCCCAGCCTCATTCCAGATGAAGGGCTCTGACCCGAAATGTTGATTTTCCTGCTCCTCAAATGCTGCCTGACCTGCTGTGCTTTTCCAGCAACATACTCTCAATTCTGATCTCCAGCATCTGCACACCTCACTGTCTCGTAGTCATTAAGTGAACCAGGTTTGAGAGTGGGTGATAAATCTCACCAGGCCACAATAAAAGTAATTCAGTCACACGTTCGACACATTTTCTTTTGTAACTTTAAATGCTTGAACACTTCTATCTGAACAATCCTTAAATTTCTCAATCTTAGTGAAAGAAGCACCAGCTTAGCAAATTTGCTTTCATATCTCTAATCCTGCTCATACCTGAACCTGCACAATGAATCTACAGTATGCTTTATTCCTTTTTTATGTCTTTACTGTTTTTCTTGTAAAGAATATTGACAATTACTCATATCACCCAACTATGGTCTGAGTAAAACTGTAACATTTTAGATTATCACTCGCTATCTTTCTATTCCGTGGCTGTATATGAATATTTATTTTGAAAATAAAATGAGTAAATTTTTTAATGTGATCAGAAGCATGGTTCCTAAAATTTTACATTATTTCAGAAAAATCTCCCTCTATCATGTCAGTGAGGGACTAGCAAAATCCCCATCAAAATAAGCAAGACTAAGACTCATCTGAAAAAAGCAAAATACTGTGTATGCTGAAAATCTGAAACTAACACAGAGAATGCTGGAAAAACTCAACAAATCTGTAGCATCAGTGGAGAGACAAACAAAGTTAATGTTTTGTGTTTGGTATGACTTCTTCAGAACTAAAAGGGTGTTGGAAATAGGTTATTAATTTTTCTACTCTTGACAGAGACAGAATAGGTACAAGAGGGCAGGTGGTATTGAGGAGCAAGAGAGTATAGAGGCCCAATGTAAAAGATAAATGGGGTAGTAATAATAGAGAAAAAAAAGACATAAAATGGATGATAATTCAGTAGCTAAAAGGAGAGAAATAATCCACTCTATTAAATACAAACTAAGCAAGACATAAACATGGCATAGCTGTGGGGGATGGAGGTGGGGGGGGGGGGGGGGGGGGGGCGGAGAGAACACAGGAAAAATAGAAAACAGAGATACTGCGGTCAGTTTCTGATGTTATTGAATTCAATATTGAAACTTTGAGGCTGTGAATTACTTCAGCAGAAAATGAGATGTTATCCTCAAGCTTGCGCTGTGCGTAGTTGGAAAATTGTCACAGGCCTAAGAGAGAAATGTCAGCATGATAGCTGTGAGGTCAGGGTCATTCCTACAGACTGAACAGAGATGTCAATTCTGAAGGATAGGTGGCCAGATCTATTTATTTATTTATCCAAAAATATACTTTATTCATAAAATTTGAAAAAGCACATTACAAAAGATTTGTATTGAAAATTACAGAACATGCAAGTTGTCTCCATATAATATGTTCCATTCTTAGGTACTTCAATATCCTGTGCTGTGTCAAGGCCTAGACAACAGGCTAAGATAGAGTCATAAAGTCATAGAAATGTACAGCACAGAAACAGACCCTTCGGTCCAAATCATCCATGCTGACCAGATATCCCAACTTAATCTAGTCCCATTTTCCAGCATCCGGCCCATATCCCTCTAAACCCTTCCGATTCATATACCTATCTAGATGCCTTTTAAATGTTGCAATTGTACCAGCCTCCATCACTTCCTCTGGCAGCTCATTCCATACGCGTACCTCTGCGTGAAAAGGTTGCCCCTTAGGTCTCTTTTATAACTTTCCCCTCTCACCCTAAACCTACGCCCTCTAGTTCGGGACCCCCTCCACCCCAGGGAAAAGACCTTGTCTATTTATGCTATCCATGTCCCTCATGATTTTATAAACCTCTGTGAGGTCACCCCTCAGCCTCTGACGCTCCAGGGAAAACAGCCCTAGCCTATTCAGCCTCTCCCTAGAGTGCAAATCCTGCAACCCTGGCAACATCCTTGTAAGTGTTTTCTGAACCCTTTCACATTTCACTACATTCTTCCGATAGGAAGGAGACCAGAATTGCACGCAATTTTCCAACACTGGCCTAACCAATGTCCTGTACAGTCACAACATGACCTCCCAACTCTTGTACTCTGACCAATAAAGAAAAGCATACCAAATGCCTTCTTCACTATCCTATCTACCTGTGACTCTACTTTCAAGGAGCTATGAACCTGCACTCCAAGGTCTCTTTGTTCAGCAACACACCCAGAACCTTAGCATTAAGTGTATAAGTCCTGCTAAGATCTGCTTTCCAAAAATGCAGCATCTCACATTTATCTAAATTAAACTCCATTTGCCACCCTCAGCACACTGGCCCATCTGATCAAGATTCCACTGTAATCTGAGGTAACCTTCTTCGCTGTCCACTACACCTCCAATTTTGGTGTCACCTGCAAACTTACTAACTATACCTCCTATGTTCATATCCAAATCATTTATATAAATGATGAAAAGAAGTGTACTCCTACTACCTTTATACTCTGCTAAGGATTCACTCAATCCCTCCTATGTATACCTGACATATTCTTCCTTCTTTTTCTTAACTAAAACCTCAATTTCTCTAGTCTTCCAGTACTCCTTACACCTACCAGCCTTGCCTTTCACCCTAACAGGAATATACTTTCTCTGGATTCTCATTATCTCATTTTTGAAGACTTTCCATTTTCCAGCCGTCCCTTTACTTGCAAACATCTGCATCTAATCAATTTTTAAAAGTTCTTGCCTAATACTGTCAAAATTAGCCATCCTCCAATTCAGAACTTCAACTGTTCGATCTGGTCTATCCTTCTCCATCACTATTTTAAAACTAATAGAATTATGGTTGCTGGCCCCAAAGTGTTCCCCCACTGACATCTTAGTCACTTGCCCTGCCATATTTTCCAAGAGTAGGTCAAGTATCCATCACCCCTACATTTTCCAAAACAGCATACTTGTTTGAAATGGGGTAGCCATAGAAGGCTCCAGTATTACCCACCCACCTCTCCTTCCTTTCTTGGAGTTAACCCATCTACCTGACTGAATCTGCGGCTTTTCTCCCTTCCTATAACTGCTCTCCATTGCAACCCCTTGCTCTTGTAAATTCCTCATTGCTTCTAACTGTCTCTCCAACTGATCCATTTGATCTGATAGGATTTGCAACCAACAGCATTTATTGCAGATATAATCCTCAGTAACCCGTAAACTCACCTGAAACTCGCATATCCGACAAGAAGATTATATCACTCTCCTAAAGGTCATTTTGTACCTTCCAATCTACAGACCCAGAAAATAGTACTGTCTTATTGCTTTACAAAACACTGCTCCAGACCATCTTAATACTGGTGGCTTATATTTTAAAAATTTAACCAAGACACAGATCCCAATAAAAACATATAATCAAGAAAGAACCCACACTACTCACTATTGTAGATTTATAGCAAGGCTATATTTAAGACGATTCACTTACCTGTTTCTGTGCTGTGACCTCTCCCAAACAGATCCAAGATCAGTTGTGAATTTCACTGTTTGTTAAGATTTCCTAGACATAATCTGATGTCCTGTGATACATGAATTTAAACAGCAAAGGCAGTAACTGAGCAGATTCACTGCTGTGTCAGTTAGTAGTGAGGGTTTCTTTTTCTCTCTCTCTCTTACAGACCATGTGATTGCTCGCTCTGTTTGTCTTCTTCCCTGTTTTGACTTTTTTTTCAAAGTTACAAAACAATTCCAACAGTATATAAAACATAATTGCTGCTCCTGGAATTTGAGGAAATCACCTCCAATACCCAAGATACCTCAGAAATGGAGCAGCCTGTTACAGCCAGAAATTCCTCCTGTCCTCCATCTTGGATTACCCAGATGAACACTTATGGGAGGCCAGACTCAGAAATCTGACTATAAAAAACATGGAAAGGTAAGTGTCCACTTTTTGTTTTGATTTACGCCAGGCGCAAAGGTAATCAGATGTTCTAAGCCAATGTTGCAGAAAACTGTCCTGAACACATGTAAAGTATTTGCCAAGGTGAATTTGTCTGCTTTCCTTCACTTATGCAGATGTTAAAATCCAAATTTGAAGCCACTCTGTTTTTACTACATGCTTATCTGATCTTTGCGATTATACACGCTGACACTTCTCAGCTGCTACTATTGACCTGGACACAACTCGGAGAAAGTGAGGACTGCAGATGCTGGAGAGTAAGAGTTAAGAAGTGTGGTGCTGGAAAAGCACAGCAGGTCAGGCAGCATCCAAAGAGCAGGAGAGTCAATGTTTCTGGCATAAGCCCTTCATCAGGAATGTGGAGGGGGAAGGGGGCTGAGAGATAAATAATGGGGTGGGGCTGGTGGGAAGGCAGATGGCATGGTGATAGGTGGATGCAGGTGGGAGGTTAACTCTGTGACAACCATTTCAACTCCCCTCCCACTCCCCCAAGGACATGCAAGTCCTGGCCCTCCTCCACTGCCATACCAAAGCCACGTGACAACTGGATGAAGAACACCTCATATTCTGCCTTGGGACCCTACAACCATAGGCATCAACATTGACTTCACCAGTTTCCAAATCTCCCCTCCTGCCACCTCATCCTAGATCCAACCCTCGAACTCAGCTCCACCCTCTTGACCTGTCCTACCTGCCTATCTTCCTTCCCACCCATCCGCTCCACCCTCCCACCGACACGTCACAATCACCCCCCATCTGCATCCACCGATCACCTACCACCCAACTTCCCCACAGCTCCACCCCCACCACCATCCCTCTATTTATCTCTCATTTCCTCTTCGCCCTCCACATTCCTGATGAAGAGCTTATGCCTGAAACATCGACTCTCCTGCTCTTCAGATACTGTGACCTGTTGTGCTTTTCCAGCGCTAGACTTTTTGACTCTGTTACATAGCTCACAGTACAGTTTCAAATTTACATCTCTTTCTTGCCTTTGTCAATAAAATCTCCACTTATTGCTTCCCTCACATCATGTAACCTCATCACGGAAGGGATTTCACCTTAAGTCATTAATCGTCCACTCTCCCCTGCTTTCTGGAGAATCAGACAATTAGGGCTTGAGCTGTGATGAAAGAGGGAAATGAGGGATTGGAAAGCATGTGAGAAGTGAGACCTCTCCCATGATCTGCAAAGATTGCTCCTCAACCTCAATCCCATTCTCCTAATCTTTGCCCATTAGATGCAGAAAGAGTGGGAAAGGCAGAAGATCTCACCCTGAGTCAGCATCTGCCCCTGGCAAAAGGAGCTGTCCACAGGTCCAGTATGGATACAACCTTTGAGGTCACTCTAGCTGCCTGTCTCTACATTGAGGGGGTTGCCTGGGCCTGGTGGATCCTGGAGAAGAAACGGTCATGATCTGCATGTATGCTGAGGCCTTCTGCGAAAGGTGGGCACGACAAGGTTCGAAATATCTTGACAATATCAGTAATACTAATTCAGTTTCCAACTTGTTTTCATTAACTGTAGCATGAGTTCCACATTAGTTGTTCTCTGGTTAAAACAGAGTTTTTAACGGAGTTGCTTGGGTTCTGGTTGATTGCACAGAGACAATATCGCCAATCTTCTGATGTTACAAAAGGTAATCAAAGGGTAAACAGCCATATCTATGGGACAGAAGGGTTATATATGACCTGCAAGCCACATGGTTGGCCTCCAATTACTTTAGGGTACAAACCATTGAAATATATCCTGGTGAATTTCTCAAATGCCATGGAAATAGGAAAGGTTCTGTGGGTTTGATCCCTGCGAAATAAACTAACGACTTTGCCAAAATTCAGATGAAAGCTGACCATTTGTGTGTGAACAGTGACACTAATGCATGAAAAGAAAATTCAGTTCTTGGTGGGGTGCATATTGATGACTGGATATGTGACAGTAGGAAAAAAAGCCTTTGGAATTGGCAATGTCTTTTACTGCTTCCATTGAATGTACTGAGATATGACAGCATATACTAATTATAGCACAGATTTTCAGAATTTGAAGCCTATCCCTTTTACAGGAAATTAATTCTGTCATCTCCTGAAAGGGGAAGGCTATTTCAAACTGAGATCAGAAGAACTTTCTTGACTCAAAGGGTTGTTATCTTTGGAATTTCCCAGAGGGCTATGAAGACTCAGTTGATTAGTGTGTTTTTGTACCCAAAGGAATCAAATGATGTGAGGATTCATTGGGCAAGTGAAGTTGGGATTGAAAACCAGCTATTACATCACAGAGTAGACTCAAGAGGTGGTTCGACCAACTCTTGCTTTTATTTCTTATGTCATCTTACAATTAAAATATATAAATTTAAACATATTAATCCAAGAACACATTTATGATATAAATTTACTATACACCTCATGTTTATATTGTGCTTAAACTCCTGACTCCCCAAAGCCTATCCATCATCTACTAAGTATGAATCAGGAGTGTTCTGGAATATTCACTACTTACCTGAATGGGTGCAGCTCCAATAACACACAAGAAGCTTGACACCATCTAGACCAAAGTCGCTCACTTATTTGGTACCCCATTCTCACATTCATTCCTTTCATCTCTGATGCACAGTGGCAGCAGTGTGTACCATGTAATTCATTAAGGCTCCTCTGAATCACCTTCTGAACCCACAATCTCTACCGTCTAAAGGACAAGGGCAGCAGATACATTGGAGTGCCACCACTTGTAAGGTTCCCTCCAAGCCACATACTATCCTGGCTTGAAACTATATTTCTATTCTTCCACTGTTACTGGATCAAAATCCAGGAACTCCCTTCCTAACAGCACTTTGTGTGTCCCTATACCTCAAGGACTGGAGCAAGGTCATGAAGACATCTTCTCCAGTGCAATTAATGATGGGCAAGAAATGCCGGTTTAGTTAGTGACACCCACATCCCATGAATAAATTAAGGTTAAGAATCCTGGTTAAGAAATGCCTTTATTTTGCTCCCCTCCATATCAATTAATTTAAGTTTTTTTACACAACAGTAAGTGTTGCTCAGTAAAAACAAGGAACCATCACAACCTGAGCTTCCTTTCAGATGTCATGAACAGAAACCACTCGCTAACATTCAGGAACAGGAACAATAGCCAATATTTTCTTTTCCTTCAGGTATACTGAGGCAAATTCAAAAGCTCATTGACTCCCTGTCCAAAATCAGTTAACTCAGCACAATGATATGTGGTGCATTTACTCAGTCAGTCAAGCAGAGATCAGAAGTCCTTCACTTCCTTTACTTCAATGCAAGTTATATTGCAAAGGTATTTGTAATCCTTAAATATTTTGATATTTTTGAGGAGGACTCTGAGATTTTAAGGGAAATGGTCGAGGTCTGTTTTTGATCTGAATCTTTCAAAATGTTGGCACAGCATCATTTTCATTGGGTTTCATGGAGGAATTCTCTCCATGAGACACATAGAATTTTCTCATTCCAAACTAGTCTCATTAAACTATCTACCCCAGGCCCCTTTGGTGTCCTGTTCATTCAAGGCTAGGTGGATTCTACCACTCACTGAAGCCTGAGAGACTGGCCACTGCCCGAATATTCCTGGATCCCTGATGATGGTGCCATCTTTAAAATGCCATTTTCTTAGAATCCCTACAGGGTGGAAGCAGACGATTCAGCCCATTGAGTCCACACTGGCCCTCCAAAGAGCATCCCACCTTATCTCTGTAACCATACATTTCCCATACTAATCTACCTAGCCTATACATCCCTGGACACGATGGGCATTTTAGGATGGCCAATCTAGGAGAATGTTTAAACTTCACACAGACAGTTGCCCAAGGGTGGAATCGAACCCAGGTCCCCTGTCCTTTGAGGCAGCAGTGTTAACCACTTAGCCACATTATGCACCAGGACAAAAACAGGCATTCAGAAGCTGCCCTGCATGGTTGCACACCATAAGGGGAAATTGATATTGCAATTTGCTGATCAGGACTTTGATGTCTTGGTGGGTTGGAGTGATGGGGGTTGGGGTTTGGGGGGTGGGGGATTCCGGTGGTAGGGTGGTGGCGTGCAGAGGTTTTCTTCTCCTAGGAACTCCAGAGGTGGTCATGACTCCAGGTCCTGCTAGCGCGGTCTGAGACAGGGTTAGTGTAGTTTCAGCCACCCCGCAGTGCCAAAACAAGGACAATAGCAGTCCATTGTTCCGCCAGAATAAGTGCCACACTCTTCTCTCTGCTACCTCACATTCACTCTATCACCTATTGCCCACAAAGGCTCAGGCTGCACTCCTCTCACTTTCACCTACCACATCATCCCTCAATTGTGGTCTTACAACCCATCCAACTTGACCTTACATGCCCTCTGTGCTTCCTAGTTTCTGGAGGAAGAAGCAGTGAGCCAGACTTCCATGTTGGCAATGATCGGAATCTGGTTTCTATCTGTCCTGTGACATGAACGGAGGCTTCACATTAACAAGGTAATATTTTTGCAATTAGTGAAGGTAACAACAAGCAATTATCCCTATTAATATCCTTCTTGCTGCTATTTGTCTTCTGCTATACAGCACAATTCGTTACATTTGCTTCTGACGTGGCAGATCAGGGGAAATTGGAATCTGTTGTGTGAACAGGAACCTGGAGATCGTGCTCGACAAGGTGGTACAGAGGAGGGACAATCCCTTCCCACAGGACCACCAGAGGAGGGCATTCCATCAGACCCTGCCAGCCTGGTCTGAGTTGGCACCCATGTCGGTGCAGTCTCAGCAGTGCCTAAAGAAGGTCAATTACAATAGTAAATGTCAACTTTTCTGTGATATCTCACACTCACTCCATCTCTGCTACTGCACACACCTCTTTGGTCAATGCTCTATCAGTCTGACTATTCCATGCAACATCTTCCCTCACTGGCACTTACCCACCTAACCCCCACACCATTGACCCTGCATGCTCCCTGTGCTGCCTATTCCTTCACTCCAGAGATCTCACTACATTTCTCCGACAGCACTAAAAGCTGTGTCACCCAGTTTCATCTCAATCAACCTCCCAATTGCTCATTGCAGAACAAAAAGGTCTACAATGGAGCAGAAAGAGCTGAAAGGGTGTTGGGGTGCCAGACATTTTGCTCTTCACCTCTCCAAAAAGAATACTGACCACTCACGCAGCCAAATAATCGTACCCTATCCTCTGGACCGCTACTGGAGGCTGTCTTTGACTCATTGTGCCAGGACCCTCTGACTGAAAGGTGCCCCTCTGGATTTGGCTGAGGTTGACTCTCCTTAGATTTGAGATGGGGCACATTTGTTCATAGCACAAGCAGTGCGCTTGACATGTACATGATCAGTACGTGGTGTAGGACTGAGATTGCTGCTGAACTATGTTATTCGGTGAAATGCTCACCCTTTGACCAATGACTGTGGACAACTTGGACACATTTCTTGGCCTTGTGTCTGTGCTAAAAGGCAAGTCAAGACCAAAGCAGTGTCAGCCTGTTAGCTATGAGCATGGCTGAGGGAACAAATGCTAAAAGGCAAGGTAGAGATACTGTGAGCAAAAACAGAAATGTTGGGGAAACTCAGCAGGACTGGTAGCACCTGTACAGTGAAAACTAAGACAATGTTTTGGGTCCAGTGTCCCTTTTTCAGAACTGATGGTAACTAGAAAAAAGATAGCATAAATGCTAAAGATAATGGCTGGTAAAGGAATAAGCAATAGGTGGAATGGGGCCCAGCAGAACAGAAAGACATTTAGGTAGTCAAACTGTCAGTCAGTGAGATAGAAAAGCTGCTAATGGGAATCATAGGTGGGTGAAAATGGGTTAGCTGTGCAGAAAGCAGCCATATGATGACATGGCATGGAGTGTGGAGGTGGGTACAGAACATGGGAGAAGGTGCTCAGGCCCAAACACTATTGAACTCGATATTGAAACCTGAAGGCTGCAGGGTTCCCAAGTGGGAAAAGAGATGCTTTTCTTCCAGCCTGTGCTGAGCCTTGCTGGAATATTGTAGCAGTCCTGAGACAGAGAGATTGGTCAAGGAGCATGGTGATGTGTTGAAGTGGCAGGCAACTGGAAGCTTGGGGTCATTTTTATGCACAGAATGTAGGTGCAGCATTAAAGTGAAGACACGTTACGTAAATTCTTCAGAGGTGTGCCAGCAGCACAAACTCCATGGCTGTGTGATGCATGGAACCACTGCCCATAAAATATGCCCTGAGATGTTGGTGTTGGATGTTCACGTTGGAGATCTGGAGAAGAATGCTGTAAGCTACAGTCACCAGAAACTCTCAGTACCTAGATTCTATCCAGCTGGTGGCAGAATAGGACAGTATAATTATAGGGTGAGATTAAGTAACAATAAGGGTGACAGTGAATGTTGTTCCTCATTAATGGGCCACTCACTGATCACAAGTGAGAAAGCCTTGTCGACATCCAGAACTTAGTTAGAAAATGCAACTTGTTCATCTTGATGTTAGGAAAGGCATCACTTCTCTCTCAATTCTTTCAAATTTCTCTCCATAGCCCATGTCATTCAGTGCCAGGAGAAGATTTACTCTCAGTTTCTTTATGACGTTCACTTTATTTCTGACTTTTGCTTTGGACTGTAGAGGGTATAGAAGGTTAACCATGCTATTCAGATTTCCTCTTCCAAACAAATGATTTGCATAACTCTCTTCAAACGTCTCTTTACAGCCTTATCTCCTTATCAGTGTACAGGTTTGTTTAAAATGGCCTTCTGATCAACAAGGTGATTTTTAGGTTTTACGCTTTGTGTATCAGCACCCATCCTCACCTTGCCTTGCTTTTACTTCGCTATTATTGTTTGGTTAAGGAAACTAACCCTCACATTTGGAGCATGTTTAACCATTAAAATTTAGGGTCAGTAATCTACTGTAAGATCCAGGATCTAGAATCGGTTTATGTACAATCCATGTGGATCAAGGTAAGAAATAACAGGCAGAAAAACATACTGTTAGGAGTAGTCTATAAGACTCCTAAAAGCATCTACTGTGTGGGACAGAGAATAAATCAGAAGATAAAAAGGGCATGTTAAAAAGGCAGGACATTAATCATGGATGACTTTAATCTTCACATACGTTGGGAAAATCAAATCAGTAGGGTAGCGACAAGGAATCAGGCTATTTTGGATCTAGTAATGTTTAATGTGTCAGAGTCAAAGATCCCTTAAGGATAATGATGGTAATATAGTGGAATTTAGCTTTCAGTTTGTGAATGAGAAACTTGAGTCAGAAACAGGTACACCAGAATTAAATAAGGGTAAGGGTACTTGATGAGGGATGAGGGCAGAGCTGGGTAGAGTGGACTGGGAAAGCGATTTAGCCAAAATAAAAGTTGAGGATATTTAAGGAAATAGTTGATTAGAAGATATACCCCAGTGAGAAACAATACTTAACCAAGAAAGTTAAGGATAGTATCAAATTGATGAAAAGAAAATGAAAGTGTAAGTGGTAAACTGGATATTGGGACGTTTAAAAGCCAATAGAAGATGACTGAAGAAAAGCAAGGGAGAAAGTAAAGTGTGAAGACAAACTAGCAAGTGATTTATAAATGGACAGCAAGAGTTCTTTAAATATATGAAAAAGGAAAGAGAAGTCAATCTGAACATAGGCTCATTTAGAGAACCAGACCAGGGAAATAATAATGGGTAAACCAGGAAATGCATCAGTCCTCACAGTAAAGAACACTAATAGCATTCCAAGAATACTAAATAATCAAGGGGCTAAAGGAACAGGATATAAAGCAATAACTAACATTAGAGAAAAATCATTAGAGAAACTAATGGGCAAAAGGCCAATATGTCCGTCGGACCTGATGGATTGCATCCTTGGGTTTTAAAGGAAATAGCTACAGAGCAAGTGGATGCTATTGGTAGTAATCTTCCAAAAATCCTGAGATTATTGAAACATGGAGTCATAGAGATATGTAGCATGGAAACAGACACATGCCAACAGTGTTCCTAAACTAATCTAGTCCCATTTGCCAGTATTTGGCCCATATCCCTCTAAAATTTTCCTATACATATATCCATCCAGATGCTTTTTAAATGTTGTAATTATACAAGCCTCCAGCACTTCTTCTGATAGTTCATTCCATACATGCACTACCCTGTGTGTGAAAACATTGCTCCTTATATTCCTTTTCAATCTTTTCCCTCTCAACTTAAACCAATGTCCGTTAGTTTTGGACTCCCCTACCCTGAGGAAAAGAACTTGTCTATTTACTGTTTCCATGCTCCTCATGACTTTATAAACCTCAACTTGTGATGCTCCATGGAAAATAGCCCCAGTCTATTCAACCTTTCCCTATAGCTCAAACCCTCCAACTCTGGTGACATTCTGGTAAATCTTTTTTGAACCCTTTGGGTTTCACAACATATTTCCTATAGCAGGGAGACCAGAATTGCATGCAGCATTCCAATAATGGCTTAACCAATCTCCTGTACAGCCACAAAACAACCTCCCAACTCCTATACTCAATGCACTGATCAATAAAGGCAAGCAAGCAAACCCCTTCCTCACTATCCTATCTGCCTGCAACTCCACTTTCAAGGGACTATGAACCTTCACACCAAGATCTCTTTCAGCAAAAGCCCCCAGGATCTTACCATTAAGTGTATAAGTCCTGCCCTGATCTGCCTTCTAAAATGCAGTACCTCAAAGTTATCTAAACTCCATCTGCCACTCCTCAGCCCATTGGCCCATTTGACCAAGATCTTGTTGTAGTGTGAGGTAACCTTCTTTGCAGTCCACTACACTGCCAATCTTGGTGTCATCTGCAAACTTACTAACTATACCTCCTATGTTCACATCCAAATCATTTGCATAAATGATGAAAAGCAGTGGACCCAGCACTGAATCCTTCTGGCACACCCCTGGTCACAGGCCTCCAGTCTGGAAAACAACCCTCCACCAGCACCCTCTGTCTTCTACCTTTGAGCCTGTTCTGTATCTAAATGGCTAGTTCTCCCTGTATTACATGAGACCTAACCTTGCTGACCAGTCTACCATGAGGAACCTGGCCAAATGTCTGACTGAAGTCCATATACATCCCATCCATCATTCTGCCCTCGTCAATTGTTTTCATTACTTCTTCAAAAAACTTAATCAAGTTAGTGAGACATGATTTCCCACACACAAAGTCATGTTAACTATCCCTAATCAGTCCTGGCCTTTCCAAATGCATGTAAATCCTCTCCCTCAGGATTCCCTCCAACAATTTGCCTGCCATGATGTTGGCTCACCTGTCTATAGTTCTCTGGCTTTTCCTTATCATCTTTCTTCTGTAATGGCACCATAGTAGCCAACCTCCAGTCTTCCGGCACCTCACCTGTGACTATCGATGATACAAATAGCTCAGAAAAGGCCCCAGCAATCACTTCCCTCACTTCCCACAGAGTTCTAGGGTACACCTGCTCAGGTCCTGGGATTTATCCATCTTTATACATTTTAAGGTGTTCAGTACCTCCTCTTCTGGAATATGGACATTTTTCAGGATGTCACTATTTATTTCTCCACATTCTCTATCTTCCATATCCTTCTCCACAGTAAACACTGATGCAAAATACTCGTTTTGAATGTTCCCCATCTTCTGTGGCTCCATACATAGGTGGCCTTGCTGATCTTTAAGGGGCCATATTCTATCCCTACTTACCCTTTTGTCCTTACTGTAGTTGTAGAATCCCTTTGGATTCTCCTTAAACCTATAAGCCAAAGCTATCTCATGTCCCCATTTTTCCCTCCTGATTTCCCTCTTCAGTCTACTCCTACTACCTTTATACTCTTCTAGGGATTCACTTGATCTCTGCTTTTTATTCTTAACCAGAACCTCAATTTCTTTTATCATCCCGCATTCCCTACACCTACTAGCCTTTCCTTTCACCCTAACAGGAATATACTGTTTATGGACTCTGGTTATCTCATTTTTGAAGACTTCTCATTTTCCAGCTATCCCTTTACCTGTGAACATCTCCCCCCAATCAATGTTTGATAGTATTTGCCTAATATTGTCATAATTGGCCTTCCTCTAGTTTAGAACTTGGACTTTTAGATCCAGTCTATCTTTTTCCATCGCTAATTTAAAATTAATAGAATTATAGTCACAGGCCCCAAAGTGCTCCCCAAACTGACACCTCAGTCACCTGCCCTGCCTTATTTCCCAATGGTAGGTCAAAATTTGCACCTTCTCTAGTACATACATCCACATCAGAATTTTTTTCTTATACACACTTAACAAATTCCTCTCCATCTAAGCTCTTCACACTATGGCAATCCCAGTCTATGTTTGGAAAGTTAAAATCCCTTACCATAACCATTATACTATTCTTACAGATAACTGAGATCTCCTTTCAAATTTGTTTCTCAATTTCGTAGTATCTACTGGGGTGTCTATAGTACAATCCCAATAAGGTGATCATCGTTTTCTTATTTCTCAGATCCACCTTTCAAACAACTTTCCTGGACGTAATCCCAGGAATATCCTCCCTAAGTTCAGCCGTAACATTAGCACTAATCAAAAACACCTCTCCCCATCTTCTCTTGCCCCTTTTCTATCCTTCTTATAGGATCTATACCCTGGAATATTAAGTTGCCAGTTCTGTCCATCCCTGATTAATGTTCCAGAGGATGCCAATGGGAGGAACACATAAAACAAGCAAGAGGAGGCCAGTTAGTTTAACCTCTGTAAGTAGGAAAATATTAGAACAAAGCTCTGTCAAGGTCATGCTGTTGGGTAAAGTCAAGGGTGAAATAGACAGATTTTTAGTCAGTGAGGGAAGAAAGGATTATGAGGATAAGGCAGGAAAGTGGAGTTGAGGATGATCAGATCAGCCATAATCCCACTGAGAAGCAAACTGTGATGGATTGAATGTTCTCCTTCTACTTTTACATTTTATACTTCTTTGCCTACAGCAGCATTTTAACAAGAGGTGCGGTGCACTCCAAAGTGCAGCAATGCAGCACACAGCCATATTGTAAGTGGATCAGATGCAGTAAAGCTGGTACATGTCCTATGCCAACATCCATAGATGGGAAATGTGTACAGCCATTGTCTATTGAGTATGCCTTGAGATGTTGGGACTGGTGTCCAAGTTGGAGACTTGGAGGAGCAAGTAGCAAGCTGGACTCATCAGGTATCTGCTCTGACTTGCATGTCAGTAATTACTGTCACCTAGTTTCTAACTGGCAGTTGGGAGAATGTGAAACTGTATTTAATGAGGTGAGATTAACCAATAATGAGATGCTACAAATGGATATAAATAGGCCTCTTCCTGCTCAATTCACGTCTCACCGGTCAATGTTTAATTGGAAAATGTTTTGCTGTCATTGTCAGGAATCTCCTTACTGCCAATCTTATCCTATTTTCACAACTTTCTCACCATGGCCATCCCAGGGATGTGCAGACTATGTGGAGTAGCCATGATAAATGTGGAGTTACAGGGACGAGTGGTGTACTCTTTGGAGAGTTGGTGCAGACTCAATGGGCCGAATGGCCTCTATCTACTCTGAAGTTATCCTATGATCTTCAGTGGCTGGGAAGTTTCCAGCCCATGTTGTCAGCTCAGCAAGCCCACCTATTGTTTCTGATCTGACTTTGTGAGTTAACTTCTTAAATCAACATGATTCCAACTATTCAAGTGACACATGAACTATGAACTAGATATTTGCAACATTACACGTTATGTATTTTATTACGTCTGCATAAAACGATGGGCAAATTCTCATTTTTGTTTTCAAACCTTTCCATGGCCATCTAATATATCTCCTTAAACCTGTTTTATTTTAAATCATTCCCCGTCTTATTGTTTCACTGCTGTTGACCCACCTTCAAAGACCTAAACCTTGATGTTGCCTCAATAAACTTTCTCTATCTCTGTCTTTTAAGACACTTTTAAAATCTTGGCACTATGTCTAAGCTTTGGTCTAATTTCGCCTCTTCTGGCTCAGTGACAAATCTGTCTTGCTCCTTTAAACCACGTTATAGCTGCTATACAAAATGCAAGTTATTGAAGTTGTGCCATAATAAGCAGTTTTCTTTGACGTGGACGTAATTATTCCCCTTTTCGTCAAATCGTAATTGGATTGTTGGTTCGATTATTTTACTTTGCATGTAACTAAATGCAGCTCTTCAAACCAATTGGGAAATTTGGTGTTTTGTGAGAAACGGCAAAAAAGGAAGTTTCATTCTTACTATTTCTGAGAGAAGACTGCCAATTGTGCAACGAATTGTGCCACCAAATAATGGCACATTGAAGAACCGGGATTTCCATTTCGGGGGAAAGTAACTTTTTAAAACATCTGGCGCACGGTAGTGCCCCTTTAAGTGTTTGGCTCTGTCAGAGTCAAAGGCGGAAGCAGCAGCAGCACTGGGCTGACAAGTTGGTCATTGTCACATGACTGGGATAATCCAGTCCAGGCACGAAATCGAAAGAAGCTAGTGCTGGTTTCACTCAGTGGCTTGGTGCAGTGGGAAGGGTGTGAGACACTCGGGGGCTTGGTGCAGTGGACAGGTGAGTGAAGACTGGCTGCTGGGAGCCGGGTTGACTGAAATTGATAGCTGACTGTAGTTGTGACTGTATCAGTTTCACGCCAGGGACGCAAGTTGCCGCATGCGAACCTCACCCGGACAGTGGTAGAGTCATACAGCGTGGAAACAGACCTTTCGGTCCAACTGGCGCGAAATATTCATTCAGTATCTCTTCCATCGCCTGAGGGTAACCCCGCCAACAGTTTGGTGGAGAGAGGGGTGGGGAAGAGTCTGACGTGTGAATTTTTTTTAAAAATGCAGCAGCTTCATAGATTTTAAAATACACAAGCTATCTGTGCCGCTTCGAGTGATGACCGAGATTGCTAAACTAGTATTACCCTCACTATTGTACAAACCGGAAAGAAATCTGTTTCTAAGCTAAACAAGTCGAACTTGCCTGCGTTTGGCCCATATCCCTCCAAACCTTTCCTCTTCATGTACTTATCTAAATGTTTGTCAAAAACCTTTTGGAGAACCGGTACTTGCCATCAGTTAGATTTGTAGCATTTGACATGTCTGTTTTCTTACCCTTTTTAAAATAATACCTGCACTGTCATACCGACTGCTTCCTCATTTTCATTTTCCCTTTGATTGTGGCTCTTGGCCTCTTCCTTTCATTTGCTAGCTGGCAGCTGTGTATTGATTTTTTTTTTAAGTGAAGCTACCAAGCGCTGTATTAAAGCCCTATGGAAAACGGGAAAATGTTAGAAATACTCGGTCATCGGGACTTCCAATGAACAAGTGTTTATGTTAGGTTCGCCAGGTCCTGCCTTTCGGTTTTACCGTTTCCTCAAATGAAAAAAAGGACAAAACTGAAGTGAATGTAGAAGTTGACTGGAAATACCGGATTCAAAATCACTTTTATATATGTGGCAATTTAGGTACAATATTGAGAGACAACCATTATGAGGAGAATGTGACTCCTGCCAAAAGACAAATATCCTGCGTAAGCAAGGATAATTTGATCATGTTTATGCAACACGTTCGGGAAATAGATTTCTTTTCCGGTTTGTGGAATGGTGAGGGTAATACTTGGGAACCTCGGTCATCAGTCAGAGTGGCACAGAGTTATAAAACACAAGCTATGAAGCTGCTGTACATTTAAAAGTCACCTTTTTAGGTAACTTTTCGAGGTTTATAAAAGTGAGGGGCATGGATAGGGTAAATAGAATGTCTTTTCCCTGGGGTGGGGGAGTCCAGAACTAGAAAACATAGGTTTACGGTGAGAGGAAAGATAAAGGGACCTACGGGGCAACTTTTTCACACACCAAGTGGTACGCGTATGGAATGAGCTGCCAGAGGAAGTGGTGGAGGCTGGTACAATTGCAACATTTAAAGGGCATCTGGTGGGTATATGAATAGGAAGGGTTTGGAGGGATATGGACCAAACACTGGCAAATGAGGCTAGATTAGGTTAAGATATCTAGTTGGCATGAATGAGTTGGACGAAAGGGTCTCTTTCCGTGCTTTACGTTCTCTATGACTTTATTTCATATTATTCACCACACTCCCAAATGGCTGGTGAAGTTTTTCCTTCTGCACAGTTCCAATGACACCCAAACAAGTTTTACTAATGGATGATAAGTTTTAATAACAACAACTACTTGTTTTTGTGTAGTGTTGTTTTATGTACTTTGAGTCCCCATGAGTGCCAAATGATGGAGTGACTAAAATCAGGTATGCTTATGATGGCAATATTGTAGCTTGGAAGTTTGGTTGGTTGAAGGGGATTACAAAGATTGGAAATGGCAAGGCCATGGAGAGAATTGGAAATAAGGATGATGATTTTAAGATGGTGTTGCTTAACCAGGAGTCAGTGAGGTCCCATCTGATGGACAACTGGAGTTTGGTGTATGTTACATTATGGATGCTTCTATTTAGAGGAGCTGAAGTCTGAGGGTGGAGCATGAGAGTTTGGTCAGGGGGCATAGAATTAATCAAGACTTTGTTGCTGCTGTACTGGCTGATTGTAACTTTCCTCTGTAAAATCGATTTAGCCTGCTCAGATGGCCAACATACCATTGTTTGGAGAGGCTGCATTGTTCAAAAGGGAAAAAAAATGCAGAATGGGTCTGCAGTTTATAGTGAGTGGTTTGCTGTTGAACCAGCTGCTTGCTATCTTTGCCATTTCGAGCTCACCATTGGTCTGTTTTGGCTTCCCTACTGTCCCATTGAAGAATTTTGGTTTAAGTTACTTTAGGTGTCACACACTTTGAATTTCTCTCTCTCTCTCGCTCTCTGGCATTCACCCGGAGCACTGCTAGCCATTTTCCTTGGGTATAAACTGTCCTCCCTCGCCCCTGAACCCCAGCATTACACCTTGCTGATGCCCAACCTGTTCATTTACACTCTGAAAGCCATAATGGTGGTCACAGCCAATAACCAACCACCATCTCCCTTCCCAATTTATTCCAAGTTCCAATCATTCGAACTGAGATTCCCTATTGCCTCCTTGTCCCATATCTATGAATGTCTCTGCTTCCAGCCCCCACTAAAGCTTTGATTCCCCACCCCTTCTAGCATTGATTTCCCCCATTCAACAGATCCAATGCTCTTAAGCCTTTGGAAATCTCGACAGATGGACACCCTTGATCTGTAACTGGCTCTGGCAGTCAGTCCATTGACATGAGTGACCAGACCCTGACACCCCTGACTCCCTGACTGTTTGTATTGGGCTGACTGCAGAAAATTCCCTGGACTGCACTGGGGCAGATCCCTGGGCTTTGAGTATCTCAAATGGACTACTGACTTTGTGATGGAATGTATGGACTATGTCTGCTACTTTCCAAGTCTATATTAGGATAATTCAACTTCCTCATTATCACTGCTCTTGCATTTCCGTATAATCAGTCTGCAGCCTTGTGCCCCTACCTCCTTACTATTTGATGAACTTCAAGATACAGCGATTGACAATCGCTCTTCTATTTTCCTTTTAATGCTAACCAAATTATGTATTTGACTCCTCAATGACATCATCTGACTTAAGTGCTATTGTAGTATCATTTTGTTTTGCTCCTTCCCTCCTTTTCTTGAACACTTTTTTTGGCCATCTTAAGTTTCCAGTTGCTTTCCTTGAGCAAGGTTTTTGTTATTGCTTCTAAAATCTAATTCTATTTGATGACCTGCAACTTGCCAATCTTAGTTACTCTGCATGTGGATAAGCACACACTGTACTGAATACTATCTCATTATGTCTTGAATTTCCCCCTATTTGATGCTTTTCTTTCTTTTTTCTGAACTCTATTTCACTCCTAGAGTGATTTCTCTCTCTTATCCAATGTCTCATTCTGGTTTAACCATCAACTTACCAAATTAATGTAAATCTCCCTAATGTATTAATAAATCTTTAAAGTATTGTGAAGGTTGGGAGCTGGTTGTGTTCGTTGGTCTGTTTAAGCTGGTAGGTTTGTTGACAGACACTGCGTCCCTTTCTAAGTGACATCATAAGTGCTGTGTTGCCTCTTATGAATCTTCTCCTTAATAGCAATGATACCCAGCATGAGCAAAACCAATGTCGTGTACAAAATCCCATGCAAGGACTGCACAAAACACTACATAGGACAAACAGGAAGACAGCTAACTATCCGCATCCATGATCACCAACTAGCCATGAAATGACATGACCAGCTATCCTTAGTAGCCACACACCCAGATGACAAGCAACATGAATTTGACTGGGACAACAGTACTATTATAGGACAAGGAGAAAGTGAGGGCTGCAGATGCTGGAGATCAGAGCTGAAAACGTGTTTCCGGAAAAGCGCAGCAGGTCAGGCAGCATCCAAGGAACAGGAGAATCGACATTTCGGGCATAAGCCCTTCCTGAAGAAGGGCTTATGCCCGAAACGTCAATTCTCCTGTTCCTTGGATGCTGCCTGACCTGCTGCGCTTTTCCGGCAACACGTTTTCAGCTATTATAGGACAAGCCAAACAGAACAGCCAGGGAATTCCTAGAGGCATGGCACTCATCCACAGATTCAATCAATAAGCACGTCAACATGGACCCAATATACTGACCACTGCAGCGGACAGCTGGAACTGACAACCGGAAGTGGCAGATTCAAACCACTATAAATGCCGGAGGAAACATCACAGAAGCGCTTCACAGGAGACTCCCAAGCACTGAGGATGTCACCTAGACAGGGGACGAAACGTCTGCAACACAAATTCCCAGCTCGGCGAACAGAACCACAACAACAATGAATCCAGTTCTGTTGAAGTATAATCTCCAACTTTAACTAGTTCCTGCTGCCCTAGGAATTTAGAGAACACTGTCCCATACCATTTCTCCATATATGATGGTTAGCAGTTTTCACTATACGTTAACTTTAGTTAGTAACTTTCCCAAACACATTGGATCGTACATATTTTTAACTTGCGTGTTCAGTCATGTTATGACATGTTGCTGGGTCCAGTGTGATTTGAACTCAGCTTCTCTACTTCTGAGCCAGAAGATCAATCACTGTGTGACAAGGTCCCATTTACCTTCACAAAATAGCCTTTTGCAGGAATTACATCACAACCATTGAGAAGATAAGCAAAGTCACAAGAAAGTGGAGTCATCAATACAGATTTAGCAGATAAATCTTATAGTAATCCCATTGCCATCGCCATGGTGAGAAAAGTTCAAGAAATGAAGATAGGCTCCATGTAAAACAGAGCAAAAGATGAAAAGTGAATGCTTAGTTAATGAAATTCTCAATGAGTGGCAGTTAGTGGCAACTACACAATCATCATTGTAATAGAGGAAGAGGGTAAGTGAATGATACTTTTAAACAACCTGTTAAAACATGTTATGACACACCTTGGGAGCTTGTGGGACATAAACTAAGTCTGACCCAGAGTCAGAGACACAAACAACTGCACCACAAAGGCCCCCAGAGGATTTGAGTAGCATTGGAACAATATATTTCACACAGCTGAGACCGATGCAAGTTGTTATTGTGTTGCCTTTCGTGAGGGAATGAGAGAATGTGTTCAGGAGTAGAACAAATTCAGTGATGGTGAATGGTTTCTGAGTGTCACTTTGGTTCAGAATTTCCAGTTCTTAATTATTCTGGAGAAAGCTGCAAATATGAAGTCATTTATATCAACGGTAAAAGGCTAACTGGAGCCAGGAAATCTTTAATGTGCTTTCATCTGTAGTTACCACCAACAGGATTACAGTACTAGACATTGCTCCATTCTAGACAGTAGCTTGCAGTATTACTTTTACATTGAGACAATGGTTTTGCTTATGCTTTAATATGAATGTAGCTGAACAAGTAAAGAATTTGAATGTTTGTCAATGTGTACACGTTCAGGCGATAAGATGTGCAACTACATCCAGTCGCAGAAATCTATCTTGACAAGAAACAGTAATTCCAGCACCTTTTTAATATTGCAGATGTCTGGAAGTATTTCAGAGAATAAAATATATTGCATATTAACAGGAGAACTTAGGAAGATGACTGTGATTTAGGAGATTTTTTGAAGAGAGAAGTAACAAGATATGGTTTAGGAAAGCATTGGAATGCCTTATCGAATAGAAGGGAGAGGAAGAAGGGCACAGGAGACTAAACTCGCAGCAACAAATCTCTATTTTGGGACACTGGTTAGAAATGTTTGTAGAGATGCGGTGGGGTGAGCCTATGGAGGAACCTGTGAAAAATGACATTGAATTAAATTAAACATCGAACACAGTTGATGAAAAACTAATTGTATGTACTTCGAATGTGAAGAGATTTGGGGGAAACTTGATTGTCATTCAAGAGAGTATATGGAATAAATTCCACATTTTTCTGACTTGAAACCTGTTTTATGATTATGCTGATTTTAAGATGTTGTTGCAATGAGATTGGCAGGGAATTGAGGTGCAAATTGAGACAAATGGATGTAATTTCCTGATCACATTCCCCTTCATACCAGGAAATTCTACTGTGGAATGCTTTGATGATATCTAACCTATCTATCCTTGATGTTATAATTGTTTGTTTATTTCCTGAAAATATAATTTTCTGAACAGTGGCTATTCCCTGTGTAATAGCCGGATATTTCTAGCTTTCCCAAGTTTCCATGAACCTATTATGAACCTTAACAGGAAGGTAGGATTATGTGGGAGCCAGGACCAGAGGGGAATTTCGATACGATTTTTTTCTTCACTTGTATTGTTCTTGAAATCTAACTTTTTATGCCAATGCTTCTATTTTCAAAAGGACCACTGACTAGAGTTGTTTCTATCTGAATATTCAGCATCACTTTATTGCTCATGCAAATTGCACAACTACAAACCATAACATACATAGTTTAGTTAATGGGCACAATTTAACAATTATGTTGATGACTATGCTGTAACTTTGATGGAATTATATACAAAAGTTGTTTATGCTGAGTAGTTACTATTTTGGTCACTTGTTTGTGTTTTGTAGTTGTATTCCTATAGTTTGAAATATTTCTGGATGCTAAATGCTCTTGCATACATCCAAAAACATCTATCAGGTCTGTCCTTGGTAAAGTGGTAGTCTAAGTGTCTCTAGTTTTACCTGATCATCCTGGGTAAAAGGACATATTTGCCTACATTCAGCTACATCTTTTTCTGGAGGCAGGAATCTGACTCTGAATATGCAGCAGTGTTTGCAACCAGTGTCAGTCCAGCATTAATCCTTTATTTTATGTAGAGGATATCATTAATGTGTACTAATAACATGCCTTTATGGATCGTTAATTTCTGATAATTTCTTGCTGCACCACTGTAAAATGTTTCCAAGTCTGTCCCAGGCAATTTTGTGGTCTAAGTGAAGCAATTAATTTGGTGCTTTTTGAGCTGTGTGCAGAGCCAGTTGACAGTGGAAGTTGTTATCCAATTAATTTAGATTGATTTTTAATTCCAAGAAACTGCCTTGGAAAAGTAATACATTTAATGTGCTTTTACCCAACCTCTCCATTTGTTGCGATTTGGAGATGCTGGCGTTGGACTGGGGTGTACAAAGTTTAAAAATCACACAACACCCGGTTATAGTCCAACACTAGTTTTCGGAGCACTGCTCCTTCATCAGGTGGTTGTGTAGCAGTGTTGACCCACAATCACCTGAAGGAGCAGCGCTCTGAAAGCTAGTGTGCTTCCAGTTAAACCTGTTGGACTATAATCTGGTGTTGTGATTTTTAACTTTCTCCATTTGTTGTAATTCCTAAGGAGCATTCAAAACTTTCTAAAATGTTCGTATTTATCACAAAGTCAAGCATAGCGGAGTGAATGAACATTGCCTTCAGTTTACAGAATCATATGTTGGTTACAGCATGGACTGAGACCCTTTTTTTTGTCTGTCTGTACTCTCTCTCTGACAAGCGCAGCATGCTTAGTCCCAATTCGCTGGCTTTTTCCTGTAGTCCTAAAATTTTGAGGTTTCAAAAGGGAACTGAATAATTACCTATCATTGAACTTGCCTCCACCACATTGTCAGGAGGCACATTCTAGATCCGAACCACTTGCTTGGATTTTTTTTGATGGGTAAAGCTTTTTATTTCATATTGTCTCTGGTTTTTGTGCCAGTAAGTTTCAATTGTTCTTCTCTGGTCTTCGATTCTCCTGCCAGCAGAAGGTTTCTCCCTTTTCTTTTATTTTGTCTGGTCCACTCATTATTTCGAGCACCTATATCAAATCTCCTCTTAATTTTCTTTTCTCTAATCTATCCACGAAACTAAAGTTCTTAGAATTCTCAATATTTGTGAAGTTATACTTTCTGTAAATGTGCCTAGACAAAGCTTTTCACTGTGCCTTAGTACACGTGACGATAAATTCAATTCAGCTCAACAAATGTGAGCTGTCCAGTTGACTGGGTTTCTAGGTTTTGGCATCTGTGTTAATTGTGGGAATTTTTAAAATGCAAGATGTGGCAACAAAATGCTAACAACCCCATTACTTTCTTCCACTGCTTCCTTTTTCCGAATTTCTTTTTGTTCTAATCTGCTGAAGATACTGATTCCTACTGAGGTCCAGTTCCATTAATTCAGATAATTCTCTACAAATATTTCTGATCAACCTGTTCAGAGATGTTATGACACACCTACGGAAGAGATGCAACTTTTTGATTTTAAAAGTAGGGACATTTGCTGTACCATAGGAATTCCAGGCAGCTCCTTAAATCCTACATAACAGACCTTTCTTCCATGTGCATTAACTTGGGTGAGAAGCAATCAGATGTTTCAGTCAAATAGCCTGCGAGCAGATACATGTCTGGCTGTCCAGTCTTAGACATTTGACATTGCACAAAAATTAGATTTATTGGGTCAAAACTGGGACTATTACTACCCTTCCCTTCCCTCGCTTTCCCGCTCCTCCTTCTACTCCCCCCCTCCTTCTCCGCTCCCCCCCCCC
>NC_057714.1:8952136-9040444 GCF_004010195.1 Chiloscyllium plagiosum | reverse complement strand
CCCCTCCGCTCCCCCCCTCCTCCTCCTCCGCTCCCCCCTCTAATCTTCTCTGAAGATCTAAGCAAACTGGAAAACAAAAAACTATAGGCTAATTGTTTAAATATGTTATTGGGAAAATGCTAGAATTCATAGAGATAACAGCAGGACACTTGGTCTTGATGCAGTCATCAGTCAACTTGGTTTCACGAATGTGTAATTTTCTTTTTGAAAACAGAGCAAGCAGGGGAGTGCTAGAAGAAAACCAGTGATTGCAGTGTATTGGATTTCCAAAAGACGTTCAGACAAGGTACCATAGAGTCATAGAGACGTAAAGCACAGAAGCAGACCCTTTGGTCCAACCCGTCCATGCTGACCAGATATCCCAACCCGATTTCGTCCCACCTGCCAGCACCTGGCCCATATCTCTCCAAACCCTTCCTATTCATATACCCATCCAAATGTTCTCTACATAAGTTGAGAGCACATTGTGTCAAAGTTGGGGGTAATATGAGTATGGATAGAAGATTAACTTGCAAGCAGGAGACAGTCAGGACAAATGGATCATTACCATTTTCAGGTTAGCAACTTGTAGCTAGTGGAGTGCAGCATGGCTCAGTGCTTTATAATCTGGATTGATGACTTGGATGAAAGGCGCTAACTATATTGTAGCAAAATTTACTGATAATACAAAGATAGGTGGGAATCTAAGTTGTGAGGAGGATAATGAAGAGTCTGTAAAGAGATATAGGCTGAGTAAATGGCAAGATTTGACCCGTGGAGTAAACTTTAATGTGGAAAGATGCACAGTTGCTAGCAAAGTATTATTTAAATGGAGACAAACTGCAAAATGCAATGGTGAAGGGTGACCTTGGTGTCCTCGTATATAAATTAGAAAAGGTTAGCATGCAGGTCCAGCAAGTGATCAGGAAGGTGAATGGAATGTTGGTCTTTTTGCAAGGGGGCTAGAGTATAAAAGTAGGGAAGTCTTGCTACAGCTCTGCAAACCATTGGTAGAGTTACAACTAGAGTATACTGTCTACGTTACTGGCCTCCTTACTACGGGAAATATATGCTTGCACTGAAACTAGTTTGGAGATGGTTACTAGGCTGGTTCAGGGATGACAGAGTTGCTTTATGAAGAAAGATTGAAGCTGTACACATTGAAAGATCTGAGACTTTGGGAGGATTTGATAGGGTTGGTGGTAAGAGGATGGGGACATTGACCAACTAGGAAATGGTTTAAAAATGAAACCAATATTTTTCAAGTGCTGCTTTTTGAATTTTAATGGTGCTACTCTATTTGGTTTCTGTTTTTCTGATTTATTTCCCTAATTTGGCACATCTACCATGATGGTCCTATTAATGTTTCACCCAGTTTAATGGTTGCACCTTCACTTTGTCACCTTCTTCCTCCATCTGCCATCACCATCAATTTAGAGGCACCTGGACACTAATTTACACTTTGCTCGATCATAATGGGAGATAATTTGTATCCCTGATTCCATGAGTTGGCAATTCAAAGTATTATTTGGTTTTAAATATCTTTTAATTTAGCAATAGAAAGTGTTCAAGATTTATAATATCCAATCCTTTCTTTTCTTCCTGTCTTGAAAAAGCTTCACCTTTTTGAAATTATTGCACAGTAATTAAGGGTTGTGGGGCCATATTTCAAGCATATGTCCCAAATATGTTGTTTAAAAATGTATTTTGAATGATCAACTGTTCCATTCAGTCTTATACTGAATTGTCAATGCAAATGCAATTAGAGGTATAATGAACGTGGGATAAGCTATTTTGAAGAGATTGCAAACAATGGCTTATCGGTTAGTGACTTCTGGTCATGAAGCGATATCTAGCCTCTTGAAGTTGACAAATTTACTGGACCTTAGCCAAAAAAGGTCCAAATATTTATACTGTGGGAAAGACAGTAGTATGTTGATAAAGGTGGGTGAGGGGGTGTAGTTTTAATTAAATCTGCTTCTATACTGATTTTTTTTTTAACAACCTGATTTTTAGCTTCCACGTAAATCAATGGTGAGCAATAATGAATGTTTTACCCAATCCCAAAGGGTTCCTAGTATGTGGTTACGTTAAAAATGCCCTGTAACTTTCTATATTTTCTCTAATTTCCCAGGTGGGAAAGCAGATGCATTACGTTTTACTTTTACAACAGTATGTGATCAGACCTAAATTCTACCAGATACCTTTTTGTAGGATGTTTTGTTGACCATAAAATAAAAAAACTGAAACTAAACCAATGTCTTGATCAATTTGTTCCCGCAAACTTAAAAGGGTACATAATCTTAGGACATGGTGATATGATCCAGATCAAAGGAGTTTTTAATTGTTGCACTGTGCCCCACTATTGTCCTTTGCCAGCAGTAACATGAAAGTTGTCGACTTTGTTAAATTTAAAAACAAGAGTATAAACCACTCGAGTGATTAACTCATGTTTCACAAGAATGTACAAGGGTCAATGTTATACACATTGACTTTTCAATGTTTTGCATTGCTTTTTAATATCTTTGGCAATCTTAAAAACTTCCTAATTGCCAAATGTTCATTTGCCTTGCTCAATTCCTTTTATTACTCACCAACTTCCCCTTCCCCCTTCTTTCATTGTGTCTGCATTTTATAATATTTGTAATGTTCATTTAATCAATAACCCCTTGTTATCTTCTGTCTCCCAAATGTGTTTCATACATGTTCATGTTTACTAGCATTAATCTTACACAACGTATCTTGTATTTCTAATGTTGGGATGGATGCTCAATTCTAATGGTGTTCTCTCTTAACTGTGACTTTGTTCATTTGTTCACTTTATTTCGTGTTTGTTTTCATTATTAGGGAACTTCACAGCTGAATGTGATTTTGGTCCATGATAAATCTTGACAAATGAAACTTTCAACAAAGCAGCAGTTTTTGGATAGCTGCCTTCAATTTTGTCCACTTGTTGCAACCCTGGCATGGGCAGAATAGGACTGAACAAACAGCATGCTTGTTCAAACTTTGCATGCTTCAACTAGTTTGTAAGACTAGTTATTCATTTGAACGAGTTTGCACAAGTGCAAGTGGAGAATGGTGGCAACTTTAGTTACAACTAGCTTTGGAGTATATTAGCTCTTTTTTTTTAATTGCCACTTGTCATGTCCTTGTTGAAAGTTTTTTTTGTTAGTGGTTTAAATTGTTGGGATTACTTGAGCTCAAAGTATTGCAGAAGTTGGACTGATTTGTTCCCTATTTGTTTAATAATTCACAGACCACAAATAAGTGTTCATTCTGGGTTTGTTTGAGCTTTGAAGACTAATTGTTTGAAATGTCATCTGTAATCATCATGTCTGACTGCAAGTGACTCTTGACCTATGGACCTGTTGTGTTATGATACTATATTGATGGAATAAATTTAAAATATCCTTTGTATATTCTTTCCAATAAAAGTAAAAACTCATGCAGTGAACATCTCTCAAGACCACCAGATATCCCAAAGGGCTTTACTGTCAGTGAAGTCACTGCTTTCATGTAGGAAGCCCAGCAGCCAATTTGTAGATGGCAAAGTCCAAAAAGATCCACCTGATAACCAGTGAATTTGTTTTTGTGATGCTGATGGAGGAATAAATGTTGGCCAAGACACAGGATAGTTTTTCAAATCAGGCAACCTTGCTTTGAATCTCACCTGGTGTTGAGATTGTGGAACTTTTTCCAATGAATTTGATCTGTTCTCTATTTTCTGGATGTGAACTTCTTCTTAAATGTATTAAAGTTACAGCCAAAATCAGGAAATGGAATTATCAGTTGAAGAAGGAAATACACAAATAGGCAGCTTGTTTGACATTATGTGCACTCTATTCTATTCCATTGACTTCACTTAATGGATGCTTTTAATGGTGTTTTTGTTTTACTGAAAATCTGATATTGTCATGATTACTTTATAAAAACTAATACCAGCTTTGCAATTTCAAAAAATAGCTGTAGTCTTTTGGATTATTGGCCTTGAATACATTGGAATGTGTTTATTCTGTATTTTAAGGCATGTAAATACTGTAAATGAGTTTTTGAATTTGTTTTAATATAATGAGTATTTATAGGACTTATTACCCCCATGTCTGCATTGGTCCTGAGATCTGTGAGCATGAGCATGGGTTGGCATAAGGGCTATAAATGGCTGTGGGGACAGCTACAGGGGCATAACCTCTTTTCATGTTTGGTTGGGGCTAAATAAATGTTCAACCCACCAATACGAATAAATTCAAACCCAGGACTAGAGGATAATATTCTAAAACACTGCTCTTATTTTCTGCAGATTTTTAAAATCTAATTTAATATCATTTGAAAAGGGGAACTATATTTAGGCTGGATTTCCAATAACACTTATGTTTTAATATTGCTTGGGTTTTGTGAACAACATCTTAGAGTCATAGGGATGTACAGCATGGAAACAGACCCTTCGGTCCAACCCGTCCTGGCTGACCAGATATCCCACCTGCCAGCCCATATCCCTCCAAACGTGGACAGCGAAGACGATTACCTCAGATTAGAACAGGATCTGGTCCAATGGGCTGAGAAGTGGCAGACTGAGATTAACTCCGATTAAATGCGAGGTGCTGCATTTTGGGAAAGCAAATCTTAGCAGGACTTATACACTTAATGGTAAGGTCCTAGGGAGTATTGCTGAACAAAGAGACCTTGGTGTGCAGGTTCATAGCTCCTTGAAAGTGGAGTCGCAGGTAGATAGGATAGTGAAGACGATGTTGGTATACTTTCCTTTATTCGTCAGAGTATTGAGTTGGGAGGTCAGTTGCGGCTGTACAGGACATTGGTTAGGCCACTGTTGGAATATTGCGTGCAATTCTGGTCTCCTTCCTATCGGAAGATGTTGTGAAACTTGAAAGGGTTCAGAAAAGATTTACAAGGATGTTGCCAGGATTGGAGGATTTGAGCTTTAGGGTTAAAAAATCACACAACACCAGGTTACTGTCCAACAAGTTTAATTGGAAGCACTAGCTTTCAGAGCATCGCTCCTTCAGGTGGTTGTGGAGGACGCAATTGTAAGACACAGAATTTATAGCAAAAATTTACAGTGTGATGTAACTGAAATTATACACTGAAAAATATCTTGATTGTCTGTTGAGTCTTTCATCTGTTCGAATACCGTGATAGTTTCACTACTTTCATGTGTAAATGACAAAACATTTTTTTAAAAGTTGCATTCTCGGGCTAACTGAAACAATTGGTGTTAGCTAGACAATACGTTGAAGGTGTTAGCCCCCTGTGTTCTCTCTGTGCCGTGATGTTTAGATTGATTCTAATCTAAAAAGTGAGATAAGAGTTTTACATGAATGGATGCAGTTTTTGAGTAAAGTACAATGTAACTCTGCAAGTACAAATTCTCCCTACTGTGTGTGTGTGTGTGGTCTTAAGTCTGTGAGGGGGTGCATGTGTGGGTGTGTGTCTGGGGTGAGAGTGTGTATATGTGCGTGTAGAGTGGTCTAAGTCTCTGAGAGGATGCGTGTGGGAGTGTCTGTGTATAGTGCAATGGTGGTCACCTGTAGTGTGACATGAACCCAAGGTTCCAGTTGAGGCCCTCCCTAAGGGTATGGAACTTAGCTATCAGCCTTGCTCGGCCACTTTTCGCTGTTGCCTGTCCTGAAGTCCACCTTGGAGGATGGTCACCCGAAGGTCCGAGGTCGAATGTCCTGGACCACTGAAGTGTTCCCCAACTGGGAGGGAACCCTCCTGTCTGTTGATTGTTGTGCAGTGCCCATTCATCTGTTGCTGTAGCCGTTGCTCGGTTTCCCCAATGTACCATGCCTCGAGGCATCCTTGGCGAGGTGCTCATCCTCATTGATGATGTGTTGCAGGTCATGAAGAACAAGGCGTAGTTTTTCAATTCCTGGGAAGTACTGAACAACGAAGGGTACCCTGTTGGTTGCAGCACGTGTTTGTCTCCTGAGAAGGTCGTTATGGTTCCTTTCTGTGGCTCGTCAGAACTGGCAGTCGATGTGTTGAGTATTCTTATGAGGGCATCCTTGAGTACTTCCAGGTGCCCGTCATGTTCCTCTGGATCTGAGCAGATCCAGTGTACGTGTAGGGCTTGTCCATAGGGATGGCTGTTTTAATGTTTTGGGTGGAAGCTGCAGAAGTGTAGCATTGTGAAGTTTCTGTGGGTTTGCGGTAGAGTGTGGTGCTAAGGTGTCCGTCCTTGATGGAGATGCATGTGTCCAAGAATGAGACAGATAGTCGAGAGTAGTTGAGCTATAGGGAGAGGCTGAACAGGCTGGGGCTGTTTTCCCTGGAGTGTTGGAGGCTGAGGGGTGACCTTATTGAGGTTTACAAAATTGAGGGACATGGACAGGATAAATAGACAAAATATTTTCCTATAAAGGAGTCCAGAACTAGAGGGCATAGGTTTAGAGTGAGAGGGGAAAGAGACCTATGGGGCAACTTTTTCACACAGGGTGGTACGTGTATGGAATGAGCTGCCAGAGGAAGGGGTGTACAATTACATTTAAAAGGCATTTGGATGGGTATATGAATCTTAATATGAAAATGTGCAAAATTGGCTGTGGGTTACAAGGAAACTGATTTTGTACAAATTAATTGAGCATTGAGATTAGTACAATGTATTCTGTATCTGGAAAGAACGAGTAGAATTGAATATTTTTGCCAATAAGATTTTGAAACAAATGGTAACATTGGCTTTTAGAAAATTCATATTCTCTTTTGTCAGGCAGAAGATACAGAAGCTTAAACACAGTACCAACACATTTTAAAAACAGTTCCTTCCCTGCTGTTACACTTCTGAATGGATCTCAAATTTTAAATTTACCGTTCATCTCTCTTTGTGCGCCTTCACTGCAGCTGTAACCATGTATTCTTCATTCAGCGCATTAGGTATTGGAACATTCATATGGTATGATCTGCCTGTACTGCACACAAAACAAAACTTTTCACTGTAGTTAGGTACATATGACAACTTTTGAATTGTTTTATTATGTAAAACCTTAACTGTTGTGAAAATCTAAAACAAAAGGATTTTTTTTTACTCATTCCTGGAATGTAAGTATTTCTGGTGATTAAGAGTTGAACACATTGGGTCTAAAGTCACATATAGGCTGGACCAGATGGCAGATCTCCTTCCCTAAGTGGTGTTAGTGAACCTGGTGTTTTGTTTTTAAATGGTAGCATTAGGCCAGCATTTTATTCTAGTTTTTACTTCCAGAGCAGCATGATTATACTAAATGTTGGAGCAAGCTTGAGGAGCAGAATTGCCTTCTCGTGCTCCTCATTCCTACATTATTGAATTCAAACTCCACCATCTGTCATGGTAGCATTCAAATTCATGTCCCCAGGAGTTTAGCTTGAGGTTTTAGATTAGTAGTACAGTCACAATACTGCCACCGTCTTCAGCCATTTGATGATATCTGTTTGCTTCTGAATTTATTCTGTATAAATTTATGCTGGACTGTTTTTTTAAAAAAAAATAATTCGCTCAAGGGACATGGGCATTTCTGGCTATGCCCAGAGGGCAGTTAAGAGTCCGTCACATTGCTATGGATCTGGAGTCACGTAGACTAAAACAGGTAAGGATGACAGATTTCCTTCCCATTAGTGAACCAGCCCGTTTTTTTCTGACAATAGCCCCTTAATTCCAGCTTTTTTTCTATTGAATTCAAATTCCACAATCCACCATGATGTGATTTGAATCCAGGTCCCCAGAACATTAGTGGAATTTCTGGATTAATAGTCTAGTGATAATACCATTAGGCCATTGCCTCTTGTAAAGGTTATCATAGTCCTTTCTTCTTCAGTGTGTTAGTGAATGCAGCGAACATCAGTTCCCCTTTACATTCATATTGCACACTGTCTAACTTTTGTGATCTGATCATAGGACCTCTGTTATGTATGTTAGTAAAAGTCAACCTCATGGCTGGATTTGTAGATGAGTGGTTGTTCATATTTTGAGTGGTTTTATACTGGGAAATATTACTTGAAATATTCTGTGTAATGAAATGAATGGATTTAGTTTGATTACTGACTTAATAGATGGCTTATTTCAACCAGACTCTGTCTTTGTTTGTGTAGCATCCGAAAGTAATTTGTTCAATATGGTGACCCAGGAAGAAATTAAGTGACAGAAATTCAAATAAATTCAAAGTTTTAGCTTGAATCGATTCCCACCCCTACGTTGTGACCTCTTTGCTTTTGTCTCTATTCTGTGCATTATACTGGAGAATGCTAGGAAACTCCCCACATGTTGGAATATAGCATTCCAGGATTTGTAGGCAAATGAGTGAGGCAGGAATTTACTGAAATTATGACCTAAGACTTCCTGCTTGCTAGAAGACTGTGCTATACAATCCCAGTGCCAACTAATTAAAATAATGCTTTACAGCCATATAGTATCTAGTTGCAAATTCTGGAAATTGGGCAGTAGAGGCTCTGTGAACACACCCATCTCAACCAGGCAGAGCAGGCTAATGCAAAGCAAGAGACAGATATGGAATGTATGCAAATGTGCCTTTTACCAACATAACCAAACTGGTCAGATCACCAACTTGGCATTTGACATCTCATTGGCGCTGATAAGACATCAACCCAGGCCTCCTGGCTCAGAAGTGGGAACACTACCACCACACCAGTAGCCCGATCTGGCCAGTTTTTAAAACTTTAACCTGTTTTTCTACTCAACCTGTTCAGAGATGAACAGGTAAGACATGAACCCAGACCTCCCAGCTCGGGATAGGGACTCTACGACTGTGCCACCAGAGGGCACCCCGATCAACTTGGTTCACTCCACATGTCAATTAGAAGCAGCCTGTCCTCGGATGCTGCCTGAATTGCTGTGCTCTTCCAGCACCACTGATCCTGAGTATGTCAGGTACTGGTCGCTGAAGATTTTGTGTACCTGAACTCAGTTGTCCTGCTACCGGAGTGTTTCCACGATACTGTATATGTATTTAGTGTGGGAAAATTACCCAGTTACTCTAATCAACTGTTCAGACATGTTGTGAGCACACATCCAGGACAAGTAAGACTTTAACCTTGGCTTGGTCTGGACCTACCTGCTGCCCTTGGTAGAAGGACAATACTATTGCACCAGAAGAGCCTGTTTTTAAAATTGACTTTGTTCAGATATATATATGGTATACATCTGGAGCAAGTGGGACTTCAAGACGTGCCTCCTGGCTCAGAGATGGGGACACCACTACTATATCCCAACAGCTCTTGGCCCCAAGGTAGGGACACCAATGTATCCCATTCTTAAATAGTCTCCTCCCAAACACTTACAAAGTGACAGAAGTAAGCATAACACTGATAACCAGTTACCAGTAATTAGTTGGGATTCTGTCAGGAAAATATGGCTCCTTATCTCATTTTAAGATTTTACTCAAGATCTGAACAACAGGAAAAGTAAGAACAACTGACCTGAGGTAACCTTTTACCAAGTCTACCAAGGGCCTTGAGGATTCTTGTGGTGCACCAGAAAGTGTCCTTACCTATGAACCAGGAGACCTAGATTCAAGTTCCTCCTGTACCATAGGTGAGCAGTAATATCTCTGTGTGGTTTGATTTTTTAAAAAGTGCTATAGGACTCAACCAAAGAAATGGTGGAAGGAGTTTTCTGGTTACCAGATCCGATATATGCCACATATATGAAAAAACTAATTGTTATTAGAGACTAATCATTGCACCAAAGGAGTTTTAGGGCCTGGTGCAGCTACTTCAGTAATCTTCTCTGTTACATCATCAGGAGTGGACGTGGTCACTGACCGTGGGTTCAGTGCCAAGCCCTGCTATGCACAGTAGGATTTAAACATGATCTTGGCTTAAATAAAACAAAGAACTGTGGATGTTGGAAATCTGAAACAAAAATTGCTGGAGAAAATCAGCAGGTCTGCAGAGAGAGTGGTCATATTTCTAGTCGACTGATCCTCCTTCAACGCTTAGGCTGATGAGTAAAAATGTGGAAGATAATGACACAGCTATGTAGGATGAAGGCTAACCAAAGGCCCATCGTGGAAGGCTGGGTTTATCAAATTCAAACAAGTTGATTTTAAAAACAACAATTTAGCACGTGGGGTGGAGTTAGGTGTTATCTTACAATCCACTATTGGCATCCTGCAAATTGGTATTGGCATACCATCATGAGATTCTTTTAACAAGTATATTTGTGCTTGTTCCAATACAACTGTATAATTGACCTCTGCTTTGACAGTGCACTTGTTTGTGTTCCAGTTTTTGTTTGCTTAGTCATGGGACTAAGCCTATTCCCACATACACTTTACAAGATTGAACTTTTAATGTTAACTTCTAAAAATGGAATTTGGATTAGGTTGCAAAGATGCTAAGTTTTCTTAAAAAAAAAGCTTCACTCCTGGAGCTAGCTAGCTAGCTGGAATCTGCTCGCTTCCAGATTTAATGGATGGCAGGTAAGCAATTGGCAGCTTCCAGGAGGCACGTTACTACTTTACATTACTAAAATGGCTTGAATTTTATTTGCTTTTTGGTTCAAGTTGGGGAAACTTTGCAGTCCCTGGCTGGAAGAAGTGATGCTCCTCTCTCTCTATCATTGAACTAGGAGGAGCTGCCTCTCCACTTCTCCTCCCCGTCTGTCTCTCCCCACGGTCCCCACCCCTCCCACCAACTCTATCTTTCTCTTCCCAACCACCCTGTCTCTTTGTCCCTTGCCCTTTCCACCACCTCACCAGATTTTCTAACCTGAGGAACAGGAAGCCCTGGCTTGAATCCTCTGTAGGAATGTTGCCAGCTCAATAGGAATTGTAACATTTTTAGCTAACATCTGGACAAGGATCATAATTTATGCATAGTTCTCTCAAATCAAACATTGTGTTTGCAGCATTATGCTCCTCCCCTCCCCATCCTACCCCCCACTCAAGCACAAGAAATATCTGGGTCCATGTGATCAAACATTTCTGCAATAGAGATGATCTTATTTGCAGAAAGGACTAACCAAGGTACCAATCTTTGAGGCTCGAGACAACTACTTGTCAGTTCGCAATTAATAGAATCTTAAACATTCTTGGGCTTTTGGAGGTGCTACTTTCTTATGTCTGCCTTCGATAATGTATTTTTCTTGTCATATTATTTGAACCATTAAAATTCAGACATTCTCACTCATTTTATTATTTGCCTGACTACTGCTGCCAAACTGGTATTCTTCTACAGTTTTGTTTTTGATCTTTTAAAATTACTTTCTATCGTTCTTATCCAGTTCTTCACAAATTTATAGTGAAAGGAGACTGAACCATTTCCTTGTGTGTAAGGTAGAACATGTACCTTTATCCATAAACACTCCATTGTTTTGCTTCTATGCATCTCAAGTCTTTAAAGGCACGGTTTGCATCCCTCACTTTTTAACTTCTATTTTACAGAATGGCATCAATTCTTTTGATATGTTCTAACTGATGACTTAATTAATTCTAAATTAACAGGCTCCACTTGGTTCATAATTTTAAATGAAAGATTTTCTAGTTACAGATCACTTTTCCCGACTTGATTTGGCAAGTACATCACTAAATTTTCATTAGACCTGTTCAGTGGTATATTTGGCATCTTGTAAATAAACTGTGGTACAGTAATTCAATCAACACATGACTCGTTTAAAGGTGCTTATTTTTATATTGAGAGTAAATCGCAGTTATGAACAGTGAGTCTTCCAGTTATGTTGCTTTCTGTACAATTTTCTTTTACTTACTAATATGGTTCTGACTATTGTCTTGTCTAAAGTTTTACCTTTAGTGAAACTGCTACTCACAGTTGTAATTTTTACATCATATTTTATGCATTCCATTAGCATGTAACCTTTTAACTCCAGATCTATACCTTAAATTCCATTTTTAATAATGATTGCATACACTTCAAACACTACTCCTACATTTCCTTCAGACATTCTATGACCTCTGTGTTGTAAAGCCTCCTACCATAGCCCAGGCCTGATACTATTGTAAAATTGTGCATTTATATGGTACACAGAGCCATTTCTTGTTAGTTTGGGAATGGTATTCTGCTGATGCAATGCACTATATAAGAGATGATTATGAAGGTCACTCAGGTCATAGCTCTTGCACAGTTGAGCAATATGTTTCCAACTTGCCTTGCCTGATTACTTTGGGCTTCAAAGGCTTAATAATAATTTATTTTTAAAAGTATACACTCCACTCTCCCATGTTGAGTGTTGAGGTTGGTTGATGGTGCCAATCAACACACACTAGCAGTTCTGTATTTATATTAACTAGTTGTTTTAACCTGCTTGCAAATACTTGAACTTTTTTTAATTCATTTATGGGATGTGGGCCTTGATGGCAGGCCAGCATTTATTGCCTGTTCCTAGTGCTGTATAGTTCATCATGGTATAAATACATCTGTATGTATTTGGGGTCAATGGCATTCTTTTTAAAAAATATTTAAATACTCTTTAAAATATTTCATTTTATTTTTGTTTCCAATCTGAATATGTTTATTTCAGCATACGTGAACTATCTTTATGCCACTGCTGTACACTTTGCCATTGACTTGAGCATTTCAATGTTTTTATCATTCCTACTAACATTTTGTACCCTGGGCCATAATTTGTGGTAGAAAGACCTCCAATGGTATATTTTTCCAGACATGCCCTTGTACTTTGAGGTGTTTTAAAATGTTTGTCTGGCAAAGTCCTGAAAGCATGAGCTGATAATTTGACAGTAAGAGAAACTGACCATCTGAGTGAATGTGGAAAGCAGCTGTGTAGTTCTGTAAGCAAAGTGATTGAAAGATTAGAAAAAATCAGTATTCGGCTTGGAGATGGTATAAGTCGGAGCGGACGAATTTAGGTACAGAAGGAAAGAAGTACTGGGTTATAAGAGACCAAGGAAATTGTTTTGTTTTCAATTTCGGACAATTCATAACCTGAAACAATGAACCTCCACTCCAATAATCAGTGCCAGAGAAGTTGTTTGACTGTAAATGAAACTTTATGACCAAGGGAAGTGCATTTTTAAAGACTCAATTTATCAGGCTGTGCTGTGATGTGTTTGGTTCGTATCCACCAGGTATTTCATACCACACCATGTATTTCAAATATGAGGCAGATAGAAATCATAGAGATGTACAACATGGAAACAGACTCTTTGGCCCAACACCGTACATGCAGACCAGATGTTTTAAATTAATTTAGTCCCTTTGGCCAATATCCCTCTAAACCCTTCCTATTCATATATCCATCCAGATACCTTTTTAAATGTTGCAATTGTACCAGCCTCCTCCACTTCCTCTGGCAGCTCATTCCATACACTCATCACCCTCTGCTTGAAATGGTTGCCCCTTCCCTTTTAAATCTTTCCCTTCTCATCTTCAAACTGTGCCCTCTAGTTTCAGACTCCCCTGCTCTGGGGAAAAGACCTTGGCTATGCCACTTTTCCTTTGTTTATGATGGAGAACTGAAATGGAAGCAGCAATTGTTTGGATTTTGTTTAAATGCTGTCGCACCAAGTGGCTTTTCGAGTCCATTTAAGTAACAGTTAGGGTTGCTATTTTGATAGCAGATTATGGGCTGTTGGAACCCTGTGCATTCCAAGAGTAGAACTTGCTTCTAAATTTGTTTTTAAAGTGTCACAGCGTCATCCTGGCAAAATCTACAGCAAAACCTGTGGCTAATAGAGAACTTTGACAGCCGTGGGATATTGCCTCATAAAGAGAAGTGTACCACTACGTTATGAATAAATGTTTTATTTTGAAGCCTGCTATTAATTAACAGCATGCTTTTTGGAACTAATTTCATAATGTGGAAGAATAGAATGAAAGTACTGACAAATATGCAGTAAACCTAACACTTGGGAAAATCATAGAATTTTAAAGAATTTATCCATATTTCAGTAAGACCTGAGATGCCTTTTGGATACTATTTGTTCTGGTTAGAAATTAAAAGTCGGTAATTTAACATCATAATAAAAAAAAGTTTGCTATAAGGCTGAGAACTAATTGTTCATTTGACTCCAAGACCGTGGAAAGTTGATCTTTTGGAGTTTTTGGCAGTTACCTAATATAGACAGTTGATAGTTTTAATGAGTTTAAAAAGCAGCCGTTTTGATACGATGCATTCTTTAGTTAGATAAAGCAAGTGTCCAACAGTGACAACTGAGGATGGTTCACTCATATTACAGGACAAACAGGCTACCAGGGTGGAATGTGCTGGTTTCATTGAAGTGATGGGGATAGCATCCTGCTCTCTCGTTGAGGTATTGGGGAACTCTTTCCAGGATCCTCCTCCACTTCTCTGGTCCATCCTTCATCTGCCTAATGAAAACTGCTCTCTGAGGACTGCTGAATGTGAACTGTTGCTTACAAGTTCTGTGTGACTGAAGAAGAACTCTCCTCTACCCCAGTGTTGATTTGGCTTCCCTAACTACTTTAGCCTCAGTGTGATTTATTCCAGTGCGGAATTGGCTTAGCCCCTGCGAGCTTTCTCGGATGCTTCCTGTCCTGAGTCTAGCACTTTTTGTTTAAATCATTTTCTAGGGGTAGGTATCCTATTGTCTGAACACTTTTGGCTAATGGCTATGGGACCGCTACTTATTGAATCAGATGTTCATTGTCCTCTGGCTCACCTTCATGTGGCCCATCTCTTTATTCTTCTTTCTAAGAATAAATACTTATTTTTGAAAACTACCTATGTTTGGTACCAGAAATTACTGATGCTAGTTCAATAAGTGTTGTGACACATGTGTTTCTCTCAATTCTTTTTGTTTCCCTGTGCTAGAACTTTGGAAGGTAAGCAATTCTGTAATTGCTTTTAAATGAAGTCTCACTATGCACTAAACACTATGAAAATTCTGTTGTTAAGGGACTCCAACATTCAACAGGAATATTAAACACAACCTGTTTACAATATTCTTTTGATTTGGAAAGATAATTATGAGCTGGCAGCCAGTTTTGGGCAAACCTTTTGCAAGCTGGTGTCCTGGAGCTTCTGATCAAATCCAACTGTGTCTCAGACAAAGGGGAGTTTGATGGGGTGTAGGGTCTCTGCACCCAATCCAGAGGATGTAGCCAACCATCATAGCCTAAGGGAATGTGGTTTAATTACAAGGACTGTGACAATAATTACTAAAGCAAACAACCCTCTTAAAATTATAAATCCTCAATGTATAATGAAATGTTCGGAAAATTTGCACAGGATATCATATTGAGAAATGCTAGTAATGAGCCATCAAGCATATGTAATGCCTTGGACAGAACCAGAATATCCTGAAATGCAATCCAGTGAAAGAATGCTTCCTTGTCTTCCCTTTATCAGCAGAATCAATAGCGAGACGCTACTTGCGCTGTTTAACACAGTTCCAGATAAGATCATTCAAATGCAAAAGAACTGATTTAACAGATACGATTTGACTGTTTGAACAGTTCTGATTTCTGTCCTACCAGTTGTAAATTTCCCGTTTGAGCAATGGGATTCATATTCTCGAGAAATAACCCAGTAGAAGTGATCTTCAATAATACTGACTAATAATGCCAGATGATTATTCAAGTTCACAGACAAATAGTATATTGATATGCTACCTATTGGGATATAGACACACTGGAAAAGATACAAAAAAAGATTCATTAAAGCGATAACAAAACTGAAGTAAATCTGGCCAGAAGACATTGAACAGGCTCCAGTTATGTTCCCAAGGGGAGACAGAAAACTGTTAGCGTTACATTATAGTCTTCTAAGATTGTGAAAGGATTCGAAAGGGTAAACAGATAACACATTTCCTCTTGGGGATGGTAATAAATATGGGCTTTAAGTATAGGATAACCATTAATAAATCTAATGGGGAATTCAGGAGAACCTTGTTTACTCAGTGGTTACAATGTGGAACTTACTACCATCCGTTGTTGAGGCAACTAACACTAACGCATTTTGGGTGTAGTCAGACACGCCCAAGAGAGGCGACTGAGAAGGAAATAGAAATAGAGGTTATGTAAAGAGGGATGGGAGAATGTTTATTTGAATTGTAAACATCAGCATGGGTCAGTTAGGCTGAATGGTCTTTTCCTGTGCTGTAAATATTGTCAAAAATTAAATGGGACACAGGAAAACAATTAGGAAAGGTAGCACCAATGAATAAAATAGTGGGAGTGGTTTATGGGCTGTAACATTTTACTGAAGGGCATCTTTCTTGAATCGAACCATTATCATGATCATTGCTAAGAAAAGTGGGACAAAGTATCATGACTGACATGTTCTACCTTCATTGGTACAAAACAAACTCATTCCAAGCAATCAAAATTATAATTGGCCTTGGGGGAGGGTTTTGGCTAGACTAATTTTACCTACATCTTGCATTCCGAAATGCAGCATCACGCTCAGACACTTGCTGACATGTTTACATTTTAACCAAATGGTCATGATATGGCCAATTCTAATTAAAGGTTCTTCAATTTGTTAAATCTGTTAGTTTTTTAATAATCTAATCTGCGACAGGTTTTAGCTTTAGGCTGAGCTAGTGTAAAAGCATTGTACTTCAGTAAGAAGACCAAAAGTTCATTCTTACCGTTGTTTCACTTTTAGCATCATTAAGTGTTGCCAATGTTTTGAATGTTGTTGACTGCAGTACTTTACCTGACCAGTTTAGCTCAATGAGGCTGCTCCCAGCTGTTTTAAGTTGTGGCACCTCCCCACACTAACAGCCCAGGCCTATACCAGGCTTCAGACTGCTGCCCACCCCAGAGCATATTGCAAGCCTCTACTGCTCCAAGCACCTTCCTGGATGGGACAGCTGGCCCTCCTGGTGTGTGCAGGACACTGGCTACTGTTGGGTTCAGAAGCAGGTTTCCCGCCCCGTCCCCACTTGGCTCAACAGCTTGATCCATGTGTGCACCACCCTTCCAAAAAAAAACAAACTTTTATGCCAAGGGGTTGCCAGACTAGTCTGTTCAGCAACCCCCTTATGTAGCACCTCTCCACTACCAACCCCCCCCTCCCCAAAACCCTCATGCCAATGTAGGAATTAAACCAGTTAAAGTACATGTACTCATGTAGAAGATATAGATAGAATCTTATTTTTTTATTTGCTGAGGAAGGCCCTAAGGAGCCTGTCTCCAGTTTCAACGTCGAATCCTATAAGAATCGATGCTTCACTTAGTCATGATTTTCAAGAACCTGTAGTGGAAAAGCTGCTGTAATGTAGTCTAGATGAATATTGAAACGTCGGGTTCTTTTTATTTAAAAAAAAAATTGTTGTTACATAGTCATAGTCAAACAACACGGCAACACACCTTTTGGTCGAACATGACCATGCTAACCAAGTTTCCCAAACTATACTAGTCCCATTTGCCTGTGTTTGACCCACATCCCCCTCAACCCTTCCAATTAATGTACCTATCCAAATATTTTTAAAATTCTATAACTAACTATATCTGCACCAATTTCCTCTGATAGTTCATTCCACATAAGATCCACCCTCTGTATGTTAAAAAAAAAAGTTGCCCCTCTTGTCCCTTTTTAAATCACTCTCCTCTCTTCTTAAAACCATGCCCCCTAGTTTGAAGACCCCACCTGAGAGAAAAGGCCTTTGCTATTCACCTTACCTATGATACCTGAAATTAAATTTTAATTTTGTGTATTTCTCATCTAGATTTCCCACCAGAGGAATGGATGAAACAATAAAGGATAAAAAAAAGGTAAGTAATGTTACCAAATTTCTTTATTTTAATGGTCTTGAAACCCTGGCAGGTTTGTGAATTCCTTGTAAACCTTCAATTGTTACACTATTGCATTTGATGATATGAATCTACAGTAATCTCAATGGCCATCTTGTGATCCCCAACTTAATTTGTTGTGATGGGATCTGGGTATTGCTGGCTAGACAGGCAATTATTGCCTGTCCAGAAATGCCCTCTAAGGTAGTGGTGGTGGGTGAGCTGTCATCTTGATCCTCTCCTGTCCATGGTGATAGGTACGCCCACAGTGTTGTTCGAGAAGTCCAGCATTTTGACTCAGGCACAGTGAAGGAACCATGATCTGGTTTCAAATCAGGACAGTGTGTGGGCCTTGGAAATGAACTTGCTCACGTTGGTGTTCATGTATATCTGGTGCCCTATTCCTTTTTAGATGGCAAAAGTTGTGGATTTGGAAGGTGCTGATCTAGATCTTGGTGTGCAGTAGATAATTTCAAAGTTTGCAGGTGGTGTAAAGCTTGGAAGAATTGCCAACTATGGAGGATGATGTAGAATTCCAAAAGGACACCGACCAGTTGGTGGAGTGGGGCAAGCGAGTGGTAGGTGGGGCTCAATGCAGTGAAATGGTGAGGTGCTGCAGTTTGGTGGGAAGAACATTGAAAGATAAGGGATGCAGAGTGACTTGGCAGTGGTGGGGCTGTGTGTGCATGTATGGAGATCATTACGTGTGGACAAAGCAGTTAATAAAACATGCAGTACCTCTTATTAGAAACATAATAAGGCAGAAGATGAAATTTGAGAATAAGGTAGTATAACATAAGAGAAGATTACAAGAATTTCTTCAGGTATTTAATAAGCGAGAGGCTGGAGTGGACATGGGTCTGCTGGAAGCTTGAGGCTGAGTTAGTAGTAATGGGCAACAAAGAAATGGTGGAGCAACTAAAGAAGTACTTTGTACCAGTTTTCACAGTGGAAGGCACCAACAGCAGACCAGAACTTCCAGAGGGTCAGAGAGATTAATTTTGGATATCTGGTCGGCGTGGGCGTGTTGGACCAATGGGGCTGTTTCCATGCTATACATGTCTCTGACTCTATGGCAGAGATGAGTGTCGTGGCCGTAAGTAGGGAGACGGTGCTGGGGTAGATGGACCAGAAGGACTACACCCCAGAGTTGTGAAGGTGGTAGCTAAGGAGATTGCAGAGGCATTGGTGATTTTTCAGGAATTGCTGCAATCAGAGGGGGGTCCCAGAGGTTTAGAAAATGGCTTATGTAACACCCTGTTTAAGAAGGGAGCCAGCCAGAAGACAGGAACCTATAGGCTGTTTAACTAGTCTGCCCTCAGTTGATAAGATTTTAGTGTGAGATTGTGAAGAACTTGGAAGTACATGGTTAAATAGGGCTGAGTCAGCATGGCTTTGTCATGGGGAGGTCGTGCTTGACAAATCTGGTAGAATTCTTTGAGGGGGTAATGAGCAGGTTAGACAAAGGAGAGCCAGTTGATGTGATCTATTCGGATTTCCAGAAGGCCTTTGACAAGGTGCTGCACAGGAAGCTGCCAAATAAAATAAGATACCATAGTGTTGGGGCAAGGTGCTGGCATAGATCGAGAATTGGCTGACCGGAAGGCAGACAGTAGGGATAGGGGGGTCTTTGTCAGGATGGCAGCTGGTGACTAGTGGATTTCCACAAGGGTTTGTGTTGGGTCTGCAAATATTAATGTTATACGTTAATGATCTGGACGAAGGAACTGAGGGCATTGTTTGCAGATGGCTCAGGTGGATAAGCAAGTAGTGTTGAGGATGTGGAGAGGCTGCAGAAAGACTTGATAGCTGGGAGAATGGGCAAAGAAGTGGCAGATGGAATACAATGTGAAGTTATGCACTTTTGTAGAAAGAATAGAAGCACAGGCTTTTTTCCAAATGGGATAAGGCTTTGAAAATCTGAGGCATAAAGAGACTCTGGAGTCTTGGTTTATGATTCTCTTAAGGTTAATGTGCAGGTTGAGCTGGCAGTTAGGAAGGAACATGCAATGTTTGCAATCCTTTCAAGGAGGCTAGAATACAAGAACAGGGATCTACTGGTAAGGCTGTATAAGGCGTTGTAGAATCAGACTGCATTTGGAAAATTGTGAGCAATTCTGGGTCCCATATCCAAAGGAAGGATATGCTGGTGTTGGAGGGGGTCCAGAGGAGGATTACAAGAATGACCCTGGACATGATTATCTTATGAGGAGCAACTGACTTCTCTAGGTCTATACTCAAGAGTTTTGAAGAATGAGAGGGGTATCCGATTGAAATTTATGGAATGCTGAGAGGTATGGATTGAGTAGACGTGAAGAAGATGTTTCCACTAGTCGGGTGACTGGAACCCAAGGGCACAGCTGCAGAGTGAAGGGATGACTCTTGAGAATTGAGATGGGGGCGGGGGGGGGGGGGGGGAAGTCTCTTCTGCCAGATGATGGTGAATCTGTGAAACTCATTGCCACAGAAAGCTGTGAAGGCCAAGTCATTGAGTGTATTTCAGTCAGAGATTGATAGGTTCTTATTTGGTAAGGGAATCAAGGGTTACAGCAAGAAGGCATGAGGCTGAGTTTGAGAAACATATGATCGAATGGTGGTGAACTCTTGTTGGGCTGAATGGCATAATTTTATTCCTATCTCCTTATGGTCTTGTGGTTTTTGGGTACTGTACCAGGAATGTGTTTTGGATACTGTACAAAATTTGTTGAATCTTCTTGTCAATTTATCAATATAGTGACAATACTGTCACTTCAAAAAGGTTACTTTCTCCTGTGTTTCTTTCAAGAGGTTTTAAAGGCAGAGGTGCCAAAGTGGCCACTGGGGCCGGCCTAAGTCAATAATTTGGGAGGCCTTTAGGTTTTTAAAAACAGTTGTAACAATGGAAGGGGCATGGTTAGTTCTCACCAATCAGGCTTTCTAGATTTTCTTTTAAGCTGTACCAGTCAAGAGCTGTTTGGGTCACAGAGTTGCAGCTTCAGTAAATTCATTCCTAACTGCAACTTTCTCAGAAATGTCTCTTGATGTTGTTTCCTCCTGGATTGAAAACAGCAATCAAGAATGCGTCTGAATTTACATTTTTGCCAACGTGTGTGTTTTTGACCTGTTACTATATTGGAATAGTTAATTAGTAATATCTATTATTCAGTTAAGTTTTTTCAGTGGTTACATCATTCTGAATTTGACTTTCTTTTACTTGTATTTTAACTGTAGTGTTTAACAAAATTGTGTTTTGTTTAATGTTGAGCAGTTTGACCAGTCACATCACATCTGGGACATGGCACTTCACATCTTCCTTTTAAAATAAGAAAAAGTTAAGGTCTAAGCTACTTAATTCTTAAAACATTTTGAGGTCTCGTCCGGTCCATAGCATTATATTTGAGATTCATTGGATTATGCTTTTACTGTGTTCACAAATATTTGATTTTGTGTTGTAGGTTGATGGTTTGGTTTATTCTATTTTATTTTCATTTCTAATATTAAAAGGTTTGTTTTGTTGTTGAAGCAAAGTCTGCAACATTGTTTCAGCAAGAGACCACTTCATTAAAACCAAAACAAAATGATCGAGCTAAGTCTCCGTTTGGGATATGACTTGTCCAGTAATGACAACATCCTAAGGAAAGCTGTAAAACTCAAGTATACGAATTCACTATTTTTATGTTGGTAATTATCCAAAAATCTGAATAGATTGTGTACCCGAATGATTAAAAACTTGAGGTATTTGTAAACAAGTGGAAGCCAATATAGCTTTGGAAGAAACAAATATTGCTCACTGAAGTCCTTGAATTGTTTTTGACAAAATCTTAAAGCAAGTGTATGTTGTAAAATTCTGCTGGGTTATTTGCCCTTGGGGAGATCCTTTGATAAAGCTTTGTGTGAAAAAGCTATTGCACAAATTTAGACAAAGTTAAAAATCACACAAAACCAGGTTATAATCCAACAGGTTATGGTCAACCACCTGATGAAAGAGCAGCTAGTGCTTCCAAATAAACCAGTTGGACTATAACCTGGTGTTGTGATTTTCTAACTTTGTCCCCCCAGTCTAACACTGGCACCTCCACATTATGGCACAAATGTAGGACTGGGTCATCCTATATAAAACTTGTAGATGGATAACGAATTACATAAAATCGAGGAAGCACCAGTTACTGGTTAACTAATGTTTTCAGTGTTCATCTTGGAAACTGCTAGCCTGTTTTGATTAAAATTACATAAATATAATTGATGACCTTGGGTCCTCTTTCTTGTCATCTGTCCTCTTCCTAACTCACCCTGAAGGGATAAAATAAACTAACAAATTAAATAATTCTACAGATCAGTAGAAATCTAGTTTTGAGACTCTCTAGGCTCTTTGATTGCCCTTTAGCTTAGCTTGACTTGTGCGTAATTCAAGAAGTGGAAGTGATGATTTCACAAGCATGTTAGTCAGATAATTGCCTAACCCCTACTGGAAATCCTTGTGTTGTTTTGAGAGCAGCATTGAAATTAGTGGCAATGGATTGTTTGGGGAATACTCTTGATTGTTATTCAAGTTCAGTCTTTTAGACCAGGTACTAGATTGCCGGTTGAGCTATACTCTACCATGAAGGTGAAGAAGAGGGAGGAATGACAGACCAGTTGTCTGGTGTTTTAAAAACCTTATTCTGAACATTATGCATTGAGCATTTTTCCCCCAACAAAGTTTTACAACATGGGAACAAACCGTTTGGTCCAACTCTTTCATGCCAACTAAGTTTCTCAAACTAAACTAGTCCCACTCCATGTTTGGTCTATATCCCTCTAAGCCCTTTCTATTCACATACCTCCTTACCTTTTTTTTTTAAACATTTTCATTTCAATTAACCTACCAGCCAAACTATGAACTTGCTTTCAAATTTAGCCACCTTGATTTTTGGGTGACACTGGCAAAATAGCATTTTGTGTCCATTTCTACTAACCCTGAGGGCATTGAGGGATGAGGATGTGACGGGTCTTTTCTTTGAAGACAACAGTGCACTAACAAACCCTTTGGTCATTTTGTGGTGCCAACCCTTAAAGTACTAATCAGAAAATGAATTAAACTGGGATTTAAACTCCTTTCAGAATCATAACCATTAGTTCACTGTATCCTGCTCCATTTCACAAACTGAACAATGTGTCATTATTCAGTTGCCTCAAAGCTAAAACTAAAGATAACGAATGTTCTGTGAATCTGCTGACTATGATGAAAGGAATTTCCATTATGTTTCAAGACATGTAATTTCTGGGATGTTGCCATATGTTCTACATTGTATAAAAGCATTGCATATCACTATAGCTTTCATTTTACCTTGGTGTGAAGGGACCATTTCTAATTTTCTTTACTATGCCAAATCAGGAATTCATCAGTGTGTGGGTGCGAGATCCCAGAGTCCAGAAAGAAGATTCATGGCACTCTTACGTAGATTATGAAATTTGTGTTCATGTAAGTATGTTACTTTTAAGTGTACATTTCTGGAAATAACACATCTTAGGAAGATTTTGGCTAAAACATAAATATCAATTCAAAAATTTAACTCATGGTTAAATATTATGATCGCTGCAACTTGCTCTTTCTGTCTAAGAGTGCATTTACCTAAGGTCGAAGTATGGCAATTTAAAATTGCTATTCTGACCTCCAAACACATCAAAATGACATTTGAGACCACAACTGGGAATTTGCTAAGTTATGTTTTTTTTTTAAATATAAAAGAAGTCTCAAATTATCCATTTGGCCTGCCTGAATGTTTTGGAGATTTGTTTTTCAATTTTTTTGGATCTTGAGATAATGAATGGGCCTGCCCCTTCTTTTCGTACCTTCTGAAACATTAGCTACTTAGGAAGGTCTTTGTACGTACATTTAGTCTCTCTCCATCCTTCTTGAACCTGTGCGCTAATGACATAAAATAGTGCTCTCCAAGCAACTAATGTAAATTTCTTGAATGCTGTCACAATATACTTCATTTTTTCACTTGGTTTACATTTTAAACAGTTCCTTAGCTTTCTGTATGAACCCATTTCCAAAATCTGCCTCAATATGGGTCATTAATCTTCTTCATGTCATTGTATGCTTAGTAATATTCACTTTGAAATCAGAAACATTTATCTTTAGACGAGAAAGAGCAGTCCGACAAGATGCATTTCATAATGCACTTTACACATTAGCAGTTTAAAAAAACTGATTTCTTGGGATCTCCACTTGTTTAATGTGATGTGTATTTATATTTTAGTTTTTATGCTGACTGCAAAGGAAGTGTATGCTGCAAAGGCTTGAGCTTTTCAGAAAAGCAAGAGTTCAAAACCATTATTATTAATTTGAAGTTTGTGCCCATTCTTTTATCTGTGGCTTGATGCTACACTGCATTTCCAGTTCTTTACAAACTGGTCAAGGAGAAGGGAAAAAACAACTCTCTTCAGGCTTAGACTTCAAAATAACACACTTATTAATCATTGATATTAGTATTAATCATTGATAAATCAGGCTCTGACTTAGTAGGTAAAGACTAATCAATCTTTGTGTGTTCATGTCCATATTGTCGTCATATCTGGTGCAGGATTCCAGATTTGAGAACTTTTGTTTTCTTGCTGTGCCCACGCTATCCATTTATACTCTGATGTAGCTCCTTGTCATCATCACAAGGTTGCTGTCAGGTCCCAACACCCTTGGACAACCTCCATAAGCAATGTTCTCATCTTTTAAGGTAAATTGTTTTCTCTTGGTGTCAGGTATATATTATTTCTAGACTGATATATCATACATAATATTATTAGGCATGTATAAACCTAGTGGTATAAAATTATTCTAATTCAATGATCAAGATACCAATCCTGTCAATAATTGAACTAGTGGATGAATTGCCCAAGGAGCGATGGTCACAGTCATGCAGTGGGTGTTTGGGCTATAATTGGAGGAGTGTTGTCACTGTGTTTGTTTGGTTGTCAATTTCAAAGCAATAGATTTTGATCCCTCTAACTTTTCCTGGGTGACTATTTAGCTAAGTAAATTGGAACCTTCAAAGTTAGGCATTGTGAACTTTTTTTGCAAAGCTTCAGTTGCAGGGCAATTGTCCACTGGAAGTTGAAATTTTCTGAACAATTATTGCATAGTCAGTGTGTCAGGACCTTTTAACAGGTCCAATAGTGTGCCTTTCAGGGCATGTCAAGTCTCTGATTATCTGGAGACCAGAAGGTCTCAATCTTCCACAATTTTCCTGTCTTTTATATTGTTGAATTCCAATCTTAGTGAAAGTGGAAAACTCTAACTTCACTGCTTGATGTAACTGGCTTCAAATTTTGTTTCTTACAGACTAATAGTATGTGTTTTACAAAGAAGACTTCCTGCGTTCGAAGACGCTACAGAGAATTTGCTTGGCTTAGGCAGCGACTTCAAGACAATGCTGTATTGATGTAAGGTTTTGTTTTTGTTTTTATTTTTAAAAACCAGCCTGTTTTGCAGAGTGTTCAACCTCTGGGCAGAAGGAAGCCTTGTCAAAATTTCAGTACAACCTTTAGTGGAATATTCCAACGTAACTTGCATGTTTTCTCTCTCTTTAAAAATGTCTAGTTATTGATGAACCTTTGGCATCTAGACTGTTACTAGAAATGTGCAGGGTAAAACACTAGAGTGTTTTGCACAGAGTGTGTAATACAGAAACTGGTCATTTGGTTCATGTAATGTTTATGTTGCAAATGATCCTCATTCCATTTTGTTTCAGCAAACGCTTGGTTTCTTTCTCCCTTGTCTTTATCCCATTTCCCGCTATTTCAACTCCTCCATAGTGAAGTCCACGCTTCTGACTATCTGCGTAAAATGGTTTCTCCTGCATTTGCCATTGGGTTGATTAGTGACTACTTATTTATGGCATTTTACTGCACCTACTAAAAGTTAAGATTGTCAAGCTAGTTAAGTTATTTAATGATGGAAAATCTTAAGGACTTTTAGTCACATTTTCATCTTGGTCAATTACTCAATGTTAATTTTACACTATTTCATATTGTTAGCTTGGTTAACTTGCACTGAAATGAAATGAAATTTTGCATTGCTGGAATAGAAATATTTTGTTTGAACCCAGAGAAGGAGAAACCAAAAGTAGCTGGGATGCTCTGTTGCTATACTTAACCAAGAAAGTGAACAAATTTTAAAGATATTTCTGAAACTCCATGTGTGTCCTTGGGTGTATCAAATGCCATCCACTGTCTGCAAAGAGTGCCCAGGTTTGGAAATACGTTATGGGCAGGCTCCTAACCTGAGTAATTCAGCACTTTTTTTTTGTTTCAGATTTCTACAGTATTTACCTTTTTTTAGTAATAGAAAAAAATTAAGAATGCCACACTGTGGGGTGTACTAAGATTTTCTTGACTTGTGTTCAAATGCATCAGCACTTTCAAATGAACCCTGTAGGGTAAGTCGGTTGTGATGCATGAGAGTGATTCAAAACTGTTTAATATTTGTAGTAGCAGGATTTAAAGTCACCACCTTTGTTTGCTGCTTTGGAAAAAGGTGACGTGTGGTTAGCACAGTGGCTTCACAGCATCAGGAACCATCTTTGATTCCAGCCTTGAGTGACTCTGTGTGGAGTTTGCACCACCACCTCATCTGTATGGGGTTCCTCCTACAGTCCAAAGATGTGCAGGTTAGGTGGAGTGGCCATGCTAAATTGCCCCACGACATTCAGGGATGTGTAGGTTGGGTGGATTAAGTGTGAGGTTTTACAGGGATAGGGTGGGGGATCGGGGTGGAATGCTCTTTGGAGGGGTGGTGTGGCCTTCATGAGCTGGTTGGTCTCTTTCCACACAAGGTATTGTGTGACTCAAAACGCCAAATGCAAATCTGTGACCATCATGTATACATACGTGGATGCTTGATATTAAATTTCATCTATTTTTTTCCATTTTACTCTGCATGCCTGAACTAGCAAGACCAATTCCCAAAGTTGTACTGCAGATATTGATGGATGCGAGGGAGGGTTCTGAGTTTTACTCAGTGCACTGCACCTTGCACATATCCACTGAACCATCAGGCATAATTATTGGGGTTAGCGCTGTTAATGCATGAGACATGGGTGCTGCAATATCAATTTTTATTTTAACGTTTCAGTTGGTTGATGACTAAATAGTGTAAGATATTTTTGTCATCAGTTCTGATAGCTGTACCGTGGTTGCATAACAGAAAGGGCTTTGTTCATTCGGCGGCTTTTACAGGAATTTTGCTAATTTATTTGAGATTCACGGACATAATGTGCCCAGATTATTGTTGTTCTGCAATTATTGGAACATTTTGCAACTAAATGTGGATGGCCAGCTGATCCGGTTCAGAGTTTGTCATTATTCTCTTTTGCAGAAGTCTGCCAGACTTGCCTCCAAAGAGTCCTTTTTTCAGTGCAAGTAATGTCCAACATGTTGAGCAACGCTGTCAAGGCCTTCAAGGATTTTTAGAGAAGTAAGTATCGGCTACACAACCTAATTTTTGTTCATAGTTTAGCACTGCACTGAGTTTAATTGATTCTCATACATGACATGAACAGAAACTGTTTGAAGTAACCAGTTTATATAGTATTTCCATTTGGAGAGAACTGAAACACTTACCTTTGTCAGCATGTCAGGTAGACTTTCAGTATTATTACAATTTTTTTGTGGGAATGTACATTGCTGGGAAAGTTAGCATTTATTACCCATCCCATTTTGCCCTTGAGAAAGTGGTGAGCGGCTTTCTCAAACTGCAGCAGAGTATGCGGTTAGGTACATGCACCAATATATTGCGTAAGGAGTTCCAGGGTTCAAAGTCAGAACAGTGCGTGCCATGATGGGGAAATTGTAGTGATTGCAGCTGTGATTGATTCACAATAGTATTTGTCAACATTGGTATGAATGACACAGACAGGAAGGTGGTTATTCAACCAAAACTAAGGTAGAAAATGAACAAGAATGGCCTCCAATACTAATCTCCAGATTACACTGAGTACAATATGCAAGTCAGCATAGGTACAGGAGGATAAAACAGATAAATGTGCGGCTAGAAAGCTAGGACTGGATGACAAAAGAGACAAAAGATGCTGTACATCTCTGTGACTCTATGACCAGGTACCAGGCTGGATGTGATGCATTAAAGGACAATCTGGGAAATGAGTGGAAATTGCAGAAAAGCTAGGACTAGGATGAACAATAAATGGTCGGCTGTAATCAGAATATAGAAGGATTAGAGGATATAAAATGCAAAGAAGGCATGAAAAAGAGATACCAGCTAATGTAAGAGGAATGCTCAAAGTCTTCTGTTTGGCACATAGTCATTAAAAGGGTAGTAAAAAGAGAAATTGGGCCAAAAAGGGAGATTTACACATGGAGAAAGAGGTACAGCTAAGCTGCTGTGTGAATACTTTGTATCTTTTACTACCAAGGTCCAGGATGCCACTAGGCTGTAGTGAAATGGGAAGTAATTCACAGTGATTTATAACTTATCAGAAAGGAAGCATTGAATAGACCGTCAAATAGGTCTTAAATATAGACACTATGATGAGGTTTGACTGAAAATATATATGAAAAATAAATAAATATTGAAAAAATCATTATGCTTGAAATATTGAAAAATCAACACGAAGTGGTACGTATACGGAATGAGCTGCCAGAGGAAGTGGTGGAGGCTGGCACAATTGCAACATTTAAAAGGCATCTGCATGGGTATATGAGTAGGAAGGGCTTGGAGGGATATGGGCCAGGTCCTGGCAGGTGGGACTAGGTTGGGTTGGGATATCTGGTCGGCATGGATGGGTTGGACTGAAGGGTCTGTTTCTGTGCTGTACATCTCTGTGACTCTATGACCAGGTACCAGGCTGGATGTGATGCATTAAAGGACAATATGGGAAATGAGTGGAAATTGCAGAAACACTAGTCACAGGTTTTTGGTCTTCCTTAGGATCTGAGGGTGGTGCCAGAGGACTGCAAAGTCGAGAAATTGTTCAAAAAGGACTGTAAAAACAAGCTCAGCAACTATAGGCCGATCAGTTTTTAATTTCAGTGGTGAGGAAACTTCTAGGAACAATAATTGAGGACAAAAATCAGTAGTCTCATGGACAAATGTGAGTTGAGTAAAGAAAGCCAGCATGGATTTATTCAGGAAAATAATGTTTAAACTAACTAATGTTTTTACAGCAAAATTAGAGAGTTGATGAGAGAAATACTGTTTATGTGGTGTTTATGAACTTCCAAAAAAGCATTTCACACAGTGACACACAATAGACTTAGTAGAAACATTATAGTTCATGGAATAAAAGGATGAATAGTAGCATGAATATGGAATCAGTGGAGTTACAGGAAGTGGCATGATAGGTAATGTTTTTCAGGCTGGAAGAATATTTGTGGTAGACATCCAGTAAGGGTCAGTATTGGACCTTGGTTTTTCCTGAAGTATATTAATAATCCAGGGCACAATTTCAAAGTTTGCAGGCAATACAGAATTTGGGAGCATTGTGACTTGTGATGAAGGCAGTGTGGAACCTCAAAAGGACAAAGGCAATTTGGCAGAACGGTGGATAGGTGACAGATGGAGTTCAATGTAAAGAAGTGTTAACTTTTTTGATAGAAAGAAGATGGAGAAACAATAAAAACTGGTGGCACGGTGGCTCAGTGGTTAGCACTGCTGCCTCACAGCACCAGGGACCCAGGTTCGATTCCAGCCTTGGGCGACTGTGTGGAGTTTACACATTCTCCCTGTGTCTGCGTGGGTTTCCTCCCACAATCCAAAGATGTGCAGGTTAGGTGAATTGGCCACGTTAAATTGCCCATCGTGTTAGGTGCATTAGTCCGATGGAAATGGGTCTGGGTGGGTTACTCTTTGGAGGGTAGGTGTGGACTTGTTGGACTGAAGGGCCTGTTCCCACACTGTAGGGAATCTAATTTAATCTATTCTGGAAGGTACAATTCTAAAGGAGTGATGGTGGTACAGGTGCAGAAAGACATGGGTGTATATGTATGTAAGCCATTCAAAGTGGCAAGACCGGTTTAATGTGCAACTAATATAGCATACACTATCATAGGCTTTACTAATGGGGGAATAGAGTACAAGAGCAGGTGGTTATGTTGAAACTTAAACACTTCCTTGGTCTCAGCTGAAGTCTGGATGTTGCACTTTGGGAAAGATGGAAAAGGAATTGGAGAATTACAGGAAGTCATCCATGGGAATAAAGAACTTCACTGATCTATTTTCATAACTGAAGTTAGGACTCCCTCTCCTTTTTTGAAGAAGTGAAGGTCTGATAGAGGTATTCAAGTCATGAGTAAATTGGATAGAGTAGATATGGAAAAACTGAAAATTCTCTTTATGGGCATTTAGTTAGGACTCCCTCTCCTTTTTTGAAGAAGTGAAGGTCTGATAGAGGTATTCAAGTCATGAGTAAATTGGATAGAGTAGATATGGAAAAACTGAAAATTCTTCTTTTTAATTGGCTGTTTAGCCTGCTTGATGAGATCATTGTTGGTAAACTTGAAGATCCTCTTTAGCTGTCACTCGATTGAAATGAACTCTGAAATAGGGTCACAGAAGTCGGGAGGCTATTCTGAGGACCTTGCATCGCCATCAATGATGAACGCTGTCACTTTGGTTCTAACTGGAGAATCCTGAAATAAAGACGACAGAAATTAAAACCAATATTTTAAAGGAATAATCTTAAAAATGTAAGCCTGACACACACTGAGAGAGTCTATAATTATTCTTTTGCATTTGCCTTCGGTATGTTCAGGACTTATAGTCAGCTATATTTAAAACAAATAGTTTTGAATGTATGAGACAATTACACTGTGGACATTAAATAAAAGACAGGCCTTGAGACAATGGCCACTGCCATCTTGTGGTTACAATTCTGTACTGCAGCAAATTTGCTTACTGCTAAGAATTATTTAGGCTAGAAATTTCTTCAGAATAAATTGCCCTTGTCTCCCCTGCTTTCTACAATAGAGTAGATGGGGGTAAGTGTAAAATCTTCAAACATTTGATTCATGCATGTGGTAACTTCCAAGTTTTTTGATTGTAACCTTAATGTTACACTGTGGGTCGTTCTTGTTTTATGAATGCAAGGTCACATTTCATTTTTTTTGCCTTCTAGCAGATCCTTGCTAATATTGTATGGTAAATGTCTTCTAATAAGACTAAAGGCAAGCACTGGCCTTTATAGTTTGAATGTTCAGCTCATGGCACACCAAATCCCAAGTGCCAGATACTGCTGGTGGAAGCTGTTTTTTTTTTTTGCATTTTTTTGGTCTGGGCTACAAGTTGAAATTTTTCATTCCCACTACCTTTGGCAAAAGTTATTTCCTTGGTGCTCACAGGACGTGAGCATTGTTAAGTACACCAGCACATTTTGCTTATCCCTAATTGCCCTTCAGAAGGCAGTGAGGAGCTGCTGCTTTAAACTGATTTAGACTCCAGGCAAATGGTACACAATTGTGCTGTTAAGAAAGTTCCAGGATTTTGACCTAGTCACAATGACAGATGGTGATACAAAGAACAGGGAGTGAAAGCATAAATAAAAAATACTATTCTAAATAGTGTGCAAGCACAGAGGGACCTGGATGTATATCCATGCAAGTCATTAGTGATGACAGGATAGGTAGAGAGAGAGCTGTTAATAAAGCATGCAGCACTTGAGACTTCTTAAATAGAATACAAGACCAGAGAAGTCACAATGGACTTGTATAAGACGTTTAATTACATTTCATTTGGAGGAATGTGTACTGTTCTGGACACCACACTATGGAAATAGTGTGAATGCTTGGGTGAGCATGCAAAAGCTTTTATTGAATAGTGTTCCGGGTGAGAGACCTTTTGGTTATGAAAAATCAAAAGTTGCAAGTTTGCTTTTGCTTGGAGAGAAGATTCGGAGGGGATTTCGTTGAAGCTTTCATAATTGAGGGATCTGGACAGAGTAGATTGAGAACCAGAAAGCACAGTTTTAAAGTGATTTGCAAAAGATGTCAATGTGAGATGAGAAATTACAACTTCAATCAGAGTAGTTGTGGTATGGAATGCACTGCTTGGAAGTGTGGTCAAGACAGGTTGAATTGAGGTATTCAAGAGACCATTAGGTGCTCTTTTCTATGTAGATAATGTGTAGGGTGAGGGAAAGGCAGGAGATTGGCCTTTTGTAACAGATACAGTGGGCTGAATGGCCTCCTTTTTCATTGTGACAATTCTGTGAAGTTAGAATAGTGTGTGCCTTGAAGGAGAACTTTAAGGGGATGGTACTCCCACTCACCAATGTAGGGCTATTTTAGAATAGAATCCTCACAGTGGGCCGAATGGCCTGTTTCACAATGAGTCCATACTAAACCTACAAAGATCATCCCACCCAGACCCATCTCCCTACCTTATCCTTGTAACTCTGCATTTCCCAAGGCTAATGCACCTAACCGACACATCCCTGAACACTATGGGTAATTTAGCATGGTCCATCCACCTAACTTTCATATCCTACCAAAAGATTTGCCTCAAATTTACACTCAAATTGTCAGTGGTACTTTTTATGACAGCAACCAAGTTGTGCCTTTTTTTTCTTAATGATCTTGTGGTGGAGTGGGGGTCTCTTAATTGAATAAACAACAAATGCACAATCTAAAAATAGATGTATGAAATGAAGGTAATGCAATCCTTGGTTCTCACATGCAGTGGTAATAATGCATGTGATTGTAATGTGTGAAGTTCCAATGTGTTAATTTTAATAGTGATTTCTTTCAAGCCAGTTAAAGTTTTGGTTTACAAAAGAATAGAAAATTTGAGCAATAAAATTAAGTAACATTTTCAATTTACACAGCCTGATTTTATGTCCGTAGAATCTAATTCACAATGTGTTTTTGGCAAATTGTCATTGCTAACTGGTTTGTTTGACACTTAATGTAACTGATCTTGATTCTTAAATTTATACATTTAGTCCTGTATGATTGTCTGATCTTAAACATTTTGCTGTTTATAGTATGGCTCACACATTATAAAAACTATAATTCCATCTCCAGTATGAGGTCACAGCAGCAAACAGGACTCATTGTGAATTGGATTTGAGTCAGAGTCAGGCTTTGGACGACACCCAAGCAGTGGTGACATCTCCATATTTTCTCTTTAGTATAATTTTAATTTTGCACTTGGAAAATGCAGTCCAGGATAATTAAACCAGTACTACTATTGTTGTGTGGCAGTCACTGCCCGAGGTTTGAGACTGGCTGAGCTAGTGTGGAATTGAGTGTATGCTAGACCTATCCAGAATGATGGGTATATTTCAAATATAGTAGGTGTCAATGATAAACATTCATTTGTAAACATTTGCCAAGCTTTGTGCAATTGTTCAAAAGCTGCTTTTTAAAAATAAAATAAATACCTGTGCCCTATTGTTTGGCAAGTGATTCTTACTAGTGCCATGTTTGTCAAGCAGTGTAGTGTTATGCCTCACTGCACACAGTCACTGCCTGGCTTTGACTTGACTGAAAGTACTGCAGCACCAATAAGATATAGATCTCTCCATCTCCAGATGGTGCACTGAATAGATTATAGCTAGAAAATCTCCTGGCTGGTATTTCAAAACAAATTGCAGCCTCTTTGTTTGAATAATGATTCAATATTGGATCTCATTCCTGGAAGTTACAAGAGCAACCTTTTCACTGGATGATTCAATTTAGTTTCTGGTTTATTCCTCATTTTATTGGTCTGCATTTTAGGTCTTTTGTATTCATTTCAACTGAGTTTTCTTAACTGTAGATTTCTCAAGGTAAATAGATAATGTTGAGATGCAAATCAAATGAGATTAGTGCTAAACATTCAGCTGACAGTTTGGGACAGTTACTAATCAATTTACATCCTGTTATCAAGTAATCGTATTCGCTTTGATGACTGATTGTTCTACAATTTTTTGTTGGTTAATGATACTGAGGTGCGCAAGTAGTGAGGAGGTTTTCAATTTGTTTCCAAGAGGTGAAAATTTTTTCTTTTTTTTTTGAAAGGAAGTATTGGCCAATCACTTTAAATATAAAATGGAAAAATGGAGTACCACAAACATCACAATTTTAATGAGAGTTTAGACATGACTGCACAAAACCTTTTTTTATTTGTTTTTCTGTAGCGCTAGTTACCTTATTTAGAGTACTGCAATTAATGTGTTGCAGGAAAATTGCACATTTCATCATTGCACAAGATGCATTTCTTGTTTGCTCTTAATTAATACCTCAAAATATACCATGAGTACCTAACTGAAGCTAGTACTTCACCATAACTTTTAGCTCTGTATAGCCATGGGCAATCTGGGAGGTTATAGATTTCATCCAATGCACAGTATGAATTTTTACCTCGCTACTGCATTTCACTGTTATCCCACCTACACCCCCGCTGAGTTAAAAGTGCCATTATACAGCACTAAACTTCTAGTGAATTTACTAATTTATCTAAGGGCATGCAATTCTTTTTCAAAATTTGTCCTTGCTACCAGATTCATGGGAATGGAAACACTTGAGACAGAAATTAACTCCAAAATGGTAGTTACGTGAAACTAGCATTGAGGAAATGGCACCTGAATGAGGAAATTATCTCTCATTTCTAGTCAAAATACAGATAGTAACTAATCAGTTTTTTAAACAATGCTTTTACTTAGTAGCTATATTCAATGCTGATGTAAAACAGAAATTGCTGGAGGAACTCAGCAGGTCTGGTAGCATCTGTGGGAAGAACGCAGAATTAGCATTTTGAGTCATCAGACTAAAAATGTTAACTGTTTTTTCCCCACAGAATCTGCCAGACCTGCTGAGTTTCTCCAGAAATTTGTTTTTGTTTGATTTCATCAACTGCAGTTCTTTATTTTATTAAATGCTTCAATTTTATGTTCAATGGTCAGAAAACAAAAATATCTATAATAGGCTATTTGTCTAAATATATTATGGGGTAAGAACTGTGGTTTCCATTTGCAAACTTGCTCTTATTTGATATTGGTAATGTAACTGCAGATTTCATTCAATTTCTGTATTGATACATGGACATATGTTTAAACAGGAACATTTCTGTCCATATACTAAGTATATCATTCCACTCTCAATTAGCAGGGACTTCAGTGATGTTATATAAAGCAAAATTAATTTTCAACCAATTTTTCAAGAATATTTAATCTGAAACTGTACACAGGAGGGAAAAAAATCTTTTGGCACATAGTGTGCACATTCCCCATTTAACAGCATTCTCGAAAGCATTCCAGAAATTTATAGTAGAGGAGGTTAATACCACTGAACTTTTTGATTTGAAATCATTTTTAGGTGAATGCTCAAAAAGCAACAAATTTAAGATAACATTATTTGGATCATAACCAGTAAGGCTGAAATTCACCATGAATATTTTGGGAAAGGCAATAGTTGTTCCAATGTTTGTTTTGCAATGAATCTTGAGGATTGTTGTCCAAACTCTTCCTTCAGCAGTGAGTTGTCACCATTTAACCTCTAAGGGGCGCCATTTAACAGCTGAGAAATATCTATTCAGTCCTCCTAATTCAGCCAACTCCTAAAATGTGTACCTTATTGCAGCCTGAATGGTATCTTAATGTTACTACTGTATTCAATAACCATAAAAGAATATCACCAAGCCCCTCAAGTCTGATCCATGGCCATGAGGTTATGGTTGATCTGATTCCTAGTGTGATCTATCTGACTTGGATTCCTACTTGGTTCACAAGTATCTATATTTTCTGATTTTAAAATGAATCAAGCTAGCATTTGCTTGTTGTGCAAGAGAATGCACACTCTTTGCATTTTGAACTAATTGTTAGATTCTCTCCTGAATGACCTGACACTTATTTTGAAGTTATGTTGCCTTATCCAAGACTTCTCCACGAGTGGAAAATAATTCTGTCTATGTCCTATCAGTTTAATTCAAAATCCTTTTTTTCTTAAAAAAAAATTAACTAATTCTCTTTCCTTTTTAACTGACCATATACCAGGGAATAGGAACCTAGTTGATCAATCCCTCATGATCTAACCCTTGACACGGTAGCTCAGTGGTTAGCACTGCTGCCTCACAGCACCAGGGTTCCCAGGTTCGATTCCAGCCTCAGGTGCCTGTCTGTGTGGAGTTTGTACATTCTCCCTGTGTCTGCGTGGGTTTCCTCCGGGTGCTCCAGTTTCCTCTCTGTCCAAAATTGTGCAGGTCAGGTGAATTGGCCACGCTAAATTGCCCATAGTGTCAGGTGCACTAGTCAGAGGGAAATGGGTCTGGGTGGGTTACTCTTCGGAGTGTCTGTGTGGACTGGTTGGGCTGAAGGGCCTGTTTCCACACTGTAGGGAATCTAATCTAACTTTCTACGCTCCCTTTAAGACTTTTACTAAAGTTCCACACTTTTTTTAAGATGCAAGCCCAAAAGTGTACACTGTAATCCAGATGAGAGCAAACTAGGACTTTGTATTGCTCCCTTTCCACTCTAGCCCACGAGTTATAAGACCTAACATTCCATTACCCATATCATTTCAGTAACCTGCATACAGGAACTCTCAAGCAGCAACTATAGATTAATAAAGAAGTTTCTTGTTAAAAAAATTACTAAGTACTGGAGCATGTTTATAGAAATGAATCCCAGAGTTACTTGCAGTAGAATATTTGCAACATGAGTGATTTTAGCCTGAAGGATTCTGGTTTATTAATAGTTAAAAATCTTGCCACAAATTTCGAAGGGCATGGTAAGATGCTGAAGGAAATAGGAACTTTTCTAGATTTCATTTTTTGTTTGTGCTACAGAGATTCTATTCAAAACCTGGCATAAAACATGGTATTCCTGACAATTAATGTTAGTAAGCTGAGTGCCATATTGTTTTGGGATAATCATTCATAGTATACGAGGTAAAAACAATGACTGCAGATGCTGGAAACCAGATTCTGGATCAGTGGTGCTGGAAGAGCACAGCAATTTAGACAGCATCCGAGGACAGGCAAAATCGACGTTTCGGGCAAAAGCCCTTCATCAGGAATAAAGGCAGAGAGCCTGAAGCGTGGAGAGATAAGCTAGCTTATCTCTCCACGCTTCAGGCTCTCTGCCTTTATTCCTGATGAAGGGCTTTTGCCCGAAACGTCGATTTTGCCTGTCCTCGGATGCTGCCTGAATTGCTGTGCTCTTCCAGCACCACTGATCCAGATTCATAGCATACGGTATTGCCACCTTCCTACAGTTGTTTAACTAGCAAACAAAAGGCTGTATCCATCAGCACAACTAAATGACACAAACTATCTTTACTATTTGGCAAATTTAAGGGATGAATTATTTTATATGCATTTTGAGGGTTTAATTTCAAAGCTTTTGAAAGGATTTTGCATTTGTAGAATCATTACGATGTATCGAACAGAAAACTGCCATCGATCCTGTAGCCTCTATACTATGGATTTGTACAGCTCTCACTTGCCTGTGAAACTTACATTTATCAGGAAAGTACTTTCTCATGAGCACATTTTTGAAAAGTTGTTTCTTCTCTTTTATTTCATACTTATTGTATAGTTTATAAAATGTTTTCAAATCTATCCAAGAACTCACCCTTTCCTATCTGATCTTCTCTAATCCCCACAACTCTCCAAGATCTCTTGACAATCCCTGACTTTAATTACTTCACCCTTCGTTCATCATGTTTCCTAAACACTCGAGTCGGCTACCACTCCTCTCCCTACCAAAGATAATTCACTGCATCTCTATCTCGGTTAATTCCTCAAAAACATTTGTTAAGAATAACCTTTTTGACTGTTTTTCATCTGCCCTAATATCGCCTTGTATGGCACGATGTCTACTTTTGTTCTTGCAAAGTGCCTTAAAATGTTTTCTTACTTTGAACATGATACATCGATATAAGTTTATTACCTTCGGAGCATTCTATGCATGTAAATTATCCTGTGTAAAATCAGAAGCTGATAATTCATTTGAAAATTATCCAATCTCAATTTGAGTTAGACCATGGACATACCAAAAGTAAGCCATACAGCCCATCCACCATGACATAATGGCTGATCAGCCTTTTTCCCCATAACCCTGGATTCCCTTACTGAGTTAAAAATCTATCTCAACTTTGAGCATATATAATGACCCAGTTTCTACAGCCCTCTATGATAAAGAATTCCACATTCACAAACTTCTGAAAGAAAATATTCCTCCTCAAACCCACTGGACTGGCATCCTATCTACCATCTTCAGCTTTCACTTTCTTCACGAGTGCATAGTGGCAGCAGCATGTACCATCTAATAAGATGCACTGTAGTAACTCATCAAGGCTCCTTCAAGAGATCTTGCAAACCCATGAAGAACCGGAGCAGTAGATCTATAGAACACCACCACCTAAAAATACCCCTCTAAGCGCACATCATCTTGACTTGGAACAATGTTGCCATTCCTTCACTGTCATTGGGTGAAATGTCTGCAACTCCCTTCCTAACAGCACTGGCTGTCCTACACCCCAAGTGACTGAAGAAAGCAGTACACCATAACCTTCTCAAGGGCAATGAGGGATGGGCAATAAATACTGATCTAATACTCAATATTCATGTCCCAGGAGTACATTTAAAAAAAAACCTGAATCAAAAACCTTCCTGAACTTGAGATGATGTTGAGAGCTCCTGACTGCTGTAAATGTCAACTGATACCTGCAGCTGAAGTGAGCATTTAATACCCACGCTAATCACTTCTCTTAAACAATATTGTGATTTTAAGAAGATAAATGTTTGTTCATTCAATTTTAAAGGGACAATAAACTTGTATATCTGTGATATGATTTCAGTCCATGTTTGTGACTATGCCAGAGCTATTATTATGCAACAAGGAATAAACTTTCACATCTATGGTCTGTTTTATCCTATGAGTAAAGGATCCATGTATCTTTACGGAAAACCTTTCTATATTCTCAATGACCACAGACACAGATGAGTTGCGTTAAAATCACTTGTCCTTAGAATTATTCATCTGTTACATTTGGAGATACATCACCCTTTTTGGGAAGAAAGAAGTAGAGGATTGTACCTGACGTGAATAATTTGCTTCTGTCACACCAGTACTGATATTTCTCAAACTGAGTATATTTTAATTGCCAAGTCACTACTTCTGCTTGAGAAATTACTGTTTGAAGGCAAAGTAAATTTATTTATACATCTTCAACTTTTTAATGTAGCTTGTTTTATATTTCTCCATTTATGCTTGGCTACAGATTCGTTGCTGTGTATTAAGTTAACTGCTTTGATCAAGTTTCTTTTTTGTTTTGAAACTTTAGCGCAAAAGGTTTGGGGTTCAGTAACATACAAATTCTACGTTAACCAATGAATCAAAGATTTATTGGTTTTTGACTGCATTGGTATCTCTCTTTCTACTCTATCCCCCCCCCCAAAAAAAAACTATTATTCAACATTTCTGAATGAGTCCAGAGTGAGTATTTGGAAGGACGTGCATTTGTAGCGGTCATCATGTAGAGAACATCACCACCAAATCCTGATTGTTGCTCACTTAGCTTTTTAAAAATGCATTAATGGATGTGCAGATGCATTCCTAATTTGGGCTGCTACATTCAGGAATTGGAAGTATAACTTTTTTCAAACACTAACCCAAGGTTCCACCCCATCCCCACCCCTGCATGCCCAGCATTGTCACAATTATGTTTTTGCTTTGCTTGAAGTCGTCTAACATGGCATAAGCAAAATATTGAACCTGCTCCCTGGCTCATTTACTTATTCTTTAACTGACTGAGCTACTGGTGCAGTTCTGATGTTTTTAATACTCTACTTAAGAAAAGCCTTACAAAACGGCACAGAACTCGGGATCTTCCTTAACTTCTAGCTGAACTACTACGTACTGGTTTATCTTTTCTTTACAGCAAGCTTTCAAGGTTTTCTTTTTGTGTTGCAGAGTATTGAAGATCAACATACTCCTTTCAGACAGTAGATTACACCTCTTCTTGCAGACGCAGTTAAACACTACAGAGATTGAGGCCTGTGTCTCGGGTCAGACTGACTACACAGTTGAGGATGCAGTTCACAGACATGCCACTTCTAACCGAAGATTCCCTGTAGAGGAAGCATAGCCAGTAAAGATTGGTTTAGACTTAAGCTGCGAAAGGTATTTCATATTGATGCCTTACTCTTTGTTTTTAGTCCAATGTGGACATCTTTATTTTTAAAAAACATTGTTAATTGACCAAATTTTTATAGAGCTGTGACAGCTAATCATAGAAAGCTGCTCACACCTACACACCGAGTTAATGAATGCTGTGGAAATTCAATTATCTGCATTCTGATTATCTCAATTTCATTTTGTTGGACTTGGGTTATTTCCTTTTAAATTATCTAGCAAAAAAAAATCAGACCCTACTCCAAACACCTAATTAAAAGACCAAATTTCCTGTCTCTCTCTGTGACTGGAGATAATTAAGGTTCTCCTCTGTTACTCAGGCTTTAACTGTGTTGTAGAAACCAATTTCCTCTTTATTATTTTATTTTCATCAGCACTTCATCCTCGGGGCTTGGAAATGGCAGCAATGACAACAACGCAAAGTCATAAAAGATGAACATTGCGAGAATCTGTTTTGTGCCTCATTCTGCTTTGGGCATGTGTTCAGAATCTACAATCCAGACGGCTGATTTATCCAAATCTACCTCCAAACTGACCTCATTCACAAAAGAAATCTGTGAAAGCCCAGTACGATGCAGTGTTTTTCTTCATAGACAGACAGGAAAATCATGTTTATTTGTGGTTACAGTGAAAATATTCAGTTACATCTTTGACTGAGAGATGTTCTATTTTCAATTGCAACTAGCAGGATAAAGGGTGGGGGGATAAAGAATTACCTGTTTTTTGGTAGGACATTCACAATTGCAATATGCATCAGAATAAATGATCAAAATTACATTTTAATAATTGTTATTGTGAAATACATTATTTTCTAAACTGCATTCCTAAATAGTATAAAACTTTGATCCTTCCGACTGAAGGATAAATGTTTGTAGGATGTGAGGAAGCAATATTCATTCTGAACACAGTAATTCCAAAGTTGCAAATGTCATTTTTTTTTCATGGGCTGCTATTTCTTGGAAGGAACAGACTCTGTTGCACGTGGAAATGTTATCCAATTATTTGTTAATCACTCCTAAGCCAATTTTATGCTAATTGCTCAAGCTTATTTAATTCAGTAATGTGCTTCCCAAAGAAACCTTGGATTTCAGTCTGTACACTTAGCTGATGGGCATTTCACAAATCAATTTAAAACGGCTTTTGTTTGAAATCTAAACTCCATGCTTAACGTGTACAGTTTACACTTGTGAACTGTAATAACATACTGCAGGCCACTCTGTTTACTACATTCAAAGCTGAGTTACATAATGGAAATGGCACTTGAGAACAATACAAGTTTAGAGAATCATTTGTTTGATTAAGTTATTGGAAACATTGTTTTAATTGTGTAGAAGAAATTTTGGTTGTATTAACACTGACTCTGACTCTGTTAAGAAAATTTATACTTGCCCTTTACAACAATCATTTTCAGTCTTCACATTACTCCCGAACCACATTAGCTGATCGTAATTTCATCCCCCCCCTAAAACAGGAAGTTAGCAAGGAAGCTTCCTGGTTTTGGCTGAGATGGGGTACCACAATTAGCTGAAGCAACCCTGGGATTGCTTAATCTCTGCCCATCACCGTCAGCAAGCAATTGTTACAAGAATGCAGTGGGTAAGGACAAAAATCAGGCTCTGTTCATCAACCAGTCAACCAATTCTAAGCTGTCTCATGAAAATGGCCATTGGGTGGAAGTCGACCAATGTTTGTGGAATTTTGACTATTTAGAGAGCGAACATCTTTGTGGAAGGGAGAATATTCATTTTTAGTGAGTGTTGGAAATCACTTTTTGTACAAGTATAAAGCCACCAACATTCATCAGTTACCATTTTGATAGTGAATTAATATGCAACCTTAACATTCTACCCAAAAATATAAACAGATTTTAATAATTTTTTTTTGGGCTTTTCATTCTCTTGAATAAGCATTTGGGAGCATGACAGCTTTGGCCTAATTATTCTGAAAAGTGTTTTTTTTTTCTGTGGTCTTGTTGCTGTAAATCTATATTGGTCTTTGTGAATTTTTTTAATAGCTTCAATTTGTTATTTGTTTACCTTTGGCCGTGATGATGATGTCTGAGGGAGAGTTGGCAAATAAACTTGGAAATCTGAATTTAATTCTCTTTTTTTTAAAAAAAGTTGGAATTTCTCTAGATGTTTCAAGGCACGTTCTACTTCAATTGATTTGTCCACTATAGACTCTTCAAATGTAACTGTTTACAGATTTGTGTACTACTGTATCTTATTACTTTATTAAATTTGGCAAAAATGTATGATTTGTGAACTGTTCTGATTTACATCACTCTGTCGGGTGAATCATTGATAATTTAATATGAAGTGAATCAACGGTCTGGTAAGCTGCAGGAATGCTTACTATTCTTCAGTGAAGTGATGGAATGCTTTGTGAAGCAAAATAGGTGCAAAAGCTTAAATCGATAACAAGCGTGCATATTAATAGCAGGAAACCCAAATCTGAAATTTTTGAGAGCTTGTGTACACATACCCTTTCTAACTTTCTCAGCACTGCTGTAGGCCATTAGCGCCCAGTTTGTCAAGAGGTCTGTTCTCCCTGACCATATGGCATTAGGTGGTTATGAAAGTCGTTCTGTCTTGTCTAGACCAATTAACAGACTCTGGGAGTACTGCACCATACATTGCTTGACAGCTTAGTGGACTTCAGATTGCAATCTAAATGCTGTTGTGCACTTAGGCATAATTTGACTATAAATTTCCACCACCTGTTTTAAAATTCAAAACCAATTTTTTGCTGAAATGACATGAAGCAGAATTAAAAATACTGTACCCATTTCTTTTATCTTGTAATGATTTTAATTTCACTTCATGCTGCCAGTACATCTGTAAAATATTGTACTGTGTAACAACGAAGACTGATGTTCAGATAGGGTACAAAAATTATTTCTAAACCTTTAATTTATTTTCAAGAATTGTCAGAATGTGATTGAACTTTTTGATTTTTGTCAAAGTTTGCAAATGTTTGCTTGTATGCGTGCAGAAAATTGCAGTAAGAGGTTCAGACATTTATTTTTAATGAGCACAGCGATGAAAGAATTTAATTTTTCTGATGTCTTCTGTGATATTAATTCCTCTGTCACAGGATTTAATTGTATCTTTCAATAAATCAAGTAGAATTTGGCCTTTACCTTTCACAATGGATCACTTTGTACATGTGGAAGTATTCATTGTGATACAATTTGAGAACTTTTTCTGTCATTTTTGTTTATATCCTTTTTATGTAGTGATGTTGTATAGTTATTTTATTTATTTTGATTGCTTATGCTTTGAGACGACTTGGAGGACTTTGAAAACTGTGGGTAACATCTCCAGCTAAACCAGTGTAAAGCATTGAGAAATCTCCAGTGTAGTTAACACCCAGCACTTGCCCTGAGTTCAAATTAATCATTGACTTTCTTCTGATTGTGATTGCACTCCTATGAGGAGGCACTTTACTTTGTCTTTTATTTAGACACAATGACACTAATAGATACCTTTAAAAAGTTCTTATGTACTTTAAATTTATTCATGTGTAGATCAATGAAGCAATTAATAACTTTGGTAAAGATTTAAAGACAATTTTAGATTTTAAAATAAAGTACTTACAAGTAATGGATTAACCACTTAAGAAAATATTTTTGTTATAAACCCACTTTCAGTTGTATTAATAAACTACCTGCACACTCCTGCATTAAGCACTATTAATGCAAGGGGATAAATAAAATTCTAAAACACTGCCTGATTGGAAAATTTTACACTTGTGACTATGGAAATAAGGTGGAACAGATACTTGAACCACAGCTTCTAAAAATACGTTATTGTGGTTTCTGTCCACTTTATGTAAAGTGTAAACTCTCTATCCTGATCTTCACCTATTCACTTTGTTTATGATTAAGATAATCTTAAGTACTTCCATTTCCTAAAGCAAATAACATTTTCAATGCAAAAACAAAAACTGAAGCATTGTTTCAAATTTTTGAGCTTTTCCATTTTCATGTATTTTGAATACATTTTGTAGGTTATGTTCTACATTTTTAATTATATAACCCAGTTTTGCTTCTTGCTTCACTCTATTGAACAATGAAAGTGAGTTGTCCAATTCTACCAAGCTCTGTTCTCTCCCTGTACAGTTCAGTATTGTACAATTCAATTGTGTATCTCTTGCATGCTTTTCAATCTGTTATGCTTTAATAATAAAGCCAATGATCTGTTGAGTTGCATAATCAATTTGAATCCTTATGCTAATAATTTGAAATCTCTGTTACATCCCTACCTAATTCCTAACAATGAAAATGTGTTAATTGATTATTTATTTTCAGCTTTCAGATAATTTTACGTGGGTTGTTTCCAATGGATATCCAGGAAATACTGCATACTAAATCAGGCTGACAAACAATTTTTAAAAAAAATCTTCTGTTCAAAGGTTTGTCACAGTTGATGTATAAACTGCAGTGTTTGTCAAAGATGGCTCTTTCTGGAAAAAAAACAGCTGTAATCCAGACTCTACAATCAGATATTTTTGCAAATTAAGTAGAATAAGTTTTAAAAATTGTAACATCTGATTTAAATAGTGTCCACATTTAATGTTGAATATAAAGTTATAGCTTAAACAAGCAAAATGTGTAAAGTGATTGGAAAAAATAGTTTTTCTTCCTGTTACGATTTGAAGGGCAAATAAATTTGTTCTGTGTCTCATTAAACTTTATGCATTTAGTTTATTTTAGTGTGACCAAACACCCTGGTGTATAGTTCCACGATTATACAAGACCATAAGTTGCAAGTACATTTTAAATTTTAAAGCAATATCCTTGTTTACATAAAACCTTTTGACATGAGTGACAAGAAAACGCAGTAGTTACAGCATACATGAATGCTATTTTGAAAAGAAAACTTGCCTATTTGTAGTTTTGATCCTCTAGTTAAATTCCCATGGCTATGCTAATTTAGTATTAATGTGCTAAATATTTAGTATGTTAAGTTTACTTATTAATAATTATGGACACCTCTTTCATTCCTCCTTTCTATATCTCCCCACCTGTCTCAAAACAAAAGTTTCCCTTTGACTATCTGAACACACAAGCAAATAATGATAGTTATTAAATGCACATATGTGATAAATAGCCAGGCACAACTTTTGTACCTTTTCTAAGCAATGGTGGATTTCAGCTTTCAAATGTAGGTTCTGTCATGGCTAAAGTTGAAAAATATCCATAGATGAGGAAAACCTAAAGTGATTGGAAAACTAAGCAATTTACAGGAAATTTTTCTCCTTCCTCTACTCTGGTCTCAGAACAAAGAAATATTTAAGTCTGTGTCCAATACATTTGGATGCCACTGTTTGTGACAGTTGATTTGATCAGGGATAGCTTTGAACACATTTGCCAAGGTTATTGCTATAGGGTCAATTGTTAATTTACCTCCAGGTTGACTGTCACAACACTTAGTTTTAAATGGAATATTTTTGCTGTTTTGATTTTTGAAGTTCATTTTTTCTCACTGAGGAAAATCTGACATGAGTAATGAAAATAGATGCTGATGGAGTGTAATCATGGTCATCTAATTTTGGCAAATGGATTGATTTCTTTTCACTCCTCAAAATTTTAAGGGAACCACGTTTCTGGAATTTATGACAAGACAATTTCTTAGAACCAGCTTTTACACCAGTCAGGTATAATTTCCAGGCTGGATTTTTCAGTAGTTGGGACACCAGCATTATTTGCTTCCCATTGCAGGTTAGTTGCAACTTAGTTGATCTTTGGCTATCTGATTAACCTTACCTTGGTTTAAACGTCAAAGCAATCCATTATCCATTTTCTGCATCAAAAGTGAGAAATGAAACAATAGCTGTTGTATTTAGTGCAAAATACAATGCTGCAACAGTTATGAGCACTGAAAAGAGAATTTGAACAGAAAGTGAATAAGCCAACAATGTTGAGTTTTCTGTGTGGCTATGGTTTGGAAGTTCTCCAGTTTTACAGGTCTCCAGTGTAATCAGCCAGATTCTAAATTTGCCACCAGAAATGATTTGCCATTGCTTTTAAAAAGAAATGCTTTGGCTCCAGGGTAATGCATCAAGGTGAGGAAGTCTAGAATTCAGTCTGGAGTTTTCTCTCTAGTATCTAATTCTGATTTTAAAATATTCATTTTAAATTATTTACTGGAATATATGCTCTCAGATGAAACCTGTATTTATTTGAATTTTTAAGACCCTTTTGTACATAATCACGTGTATCCCATTAGGTTCATAGCCCAATTATTGTTTTAATGTTGTAAAACTGTTGATTTCGAGTTGGCAGTGCCATTTGGGGCTCTCAATGAAGTTCATTCACTGCAGGGCCACTAATTCTAGAAAGTGATAAATGGCAAAAGATTTGGGATTCGACCATATATAATTTACGATTGGAATTAAAAATGGGTTGTTAATCGCTAAGGAAACGAATGTATAATGGGGAATAACGCTAAAAACGATTAGTTACACCAACATTCAGTCTGGAAATGGAGTATTTTTGTCTTCCAGTAAACTTTAAGAGCACTGACTTATCAATTTATGATAGGAATGCGGTAAGTTTTCATTGTTACCCACTTTGTATTTTTGGAGATAATTGCCTGTTCATTGGTAAAGGCAGAGACCATTTTAATTATGTACCTGCTGGGTATTGAACCCGACGGTTTTAAATTCGATTAATTTTCTTTTTTTTGGATTATGTACAGTATCAACACAACCTACTGAAGAACAGACTGTGACAAACAAAAATTCATATCAAAATAAAACCGGTCTACAATTGTAGACTACTAAAGCTAGTTAGTCATCAGACACAGCATGCACTAACCTAGGCATGAGCCGAAGTTTCAAATGAATTTGATCATTGGACTTGGCAAAGATTTAACTACTCATCACTTTTACAGCAACCTATTTTACGACGAAATGCTGCAACAATTATAATTTCACCCTTAGTGATTTTTTTCTACAGTTCCGCTACCAGCCATTTGAAATGCATTTACTTTGTTAAAGAGCCAGAAACTCAAAACAGATAATCGTCTTAAATTGGAAGTAAGAGATTTTTAAAATGCTTATCCAAGTTTAGAACTGAACTCATTTTAAGTGAATTATACCAATGGTCTGTAACAAAAATCAGAAAGACTTATTGTAGTTATTGTATGACTGTAAATGATTTATGAGCCACGTTTTCTATTTCAGCTACTTTCTCAATCTGTGGTCCAAAGAGACCCAGCCTTTCCTTAGAAACAAACAGAAATGATTTTTTTTTTCGCGACAGTTACATTAAAATAAAACTTTTATAATTGTGATCATAGCAATACATTACCAAACAAAAACAACCGGAATACAGCAGTGGAACAAAGTACCTGTCTATAAAATCCCAGAAACTTCTCAGTTCAGCCAAGGCCTGGTCACTTGAGCTTTTAATGAATAAAAGTTCCGACTTGTCTCAGACATTCTCAGATTTTTTTTTTGAAAAGCGAATGCTTTTTTTTTTGCAGCAATGCTTTTCTCTAGCAGTTTATTCCTAACTGCTGTTTGCCGATGCTGGTGGTATTTCTGTGCCAGTATCTTTTAGTGACAGGTAGCGGTAACCCGGCGCCGGTAACCCATGGCAACCGTGTAAGAGCCAGCCAGAGGCAGCAGTCAGCATTGCTGCAGCCAGACACAACAAGCAGGCGGCGGTGGGGGCAGGGACTGGGGCGCAAGACATAACAACCCCTCCTCTGCAATAACTTCCAACCACTTACTTTTATAGTTTTTTAAAAAAAAATAAACTAGGCTTCACTGAGACTATTTGTTTTTATTCTAACACCATACCCTAATCAGTCGTCTGGGCGTCTGAAAATTCGAAACCTGGTTGTATTATTAATACATTCATCCATCAAGAAGTAGCAAAAAAAAAAGCCATTTGCAGATTTTTAGCTAGGATGGAATCGTATGCAATTTCAAGTAACATCGGTTTTTAAATAGCAGCTCTGTTCGTCGTGTTTTAATAATCAAATATATTTACAGTCTTTGATTTTATTTTAAAATTGCTTTAACCGTTAGACAAATGAAACTCTGGTGAAGTGTTGCACGAAGTGGGGAGGGGGAAGCTTTTCTAAATGACAGCAGAATACTCTGCTTTCTTTAAAAAATCGTTATTTAATTGTGGCTGTTTTTTTCAATAATCAAAGTGACAGAGCAGATGGGAAAGTAACTGGGGATATATGAAAGGGGCGAGTTCTCTGCATTAATATAATCAACCTATTTATTGAGGCAAGACAAACCACTTTCTATTAGTCTTTATTGTATCTTTATTATATATTGTGAATAGTATCCATTGATTGCAGGATAAAGCTGTAGGCCACCCTCGTTTTCTATATTATCTAGTATAACGGCCATTCTATTATATTCTATTATCATCTCCTGTTATAATTAGGTAGACCTTGGGTTTCAAAGGAGGAAATACACACACGCTCTCTATTCAATTGTCTTTGAAACTACAAATCAGTCTCCTTTGTTAAAGCGTTCCTGCAGCCAGGCACGAGCAATAATCTAATCAGAATTAAAGGGCAAACCTCAAATAAGTAAGGCGTCCTTTTGTTTAAAATAAATCGACCTAATTTAAGAGCCCCGATCCACTTAAAAAAGAAAGGTGAATGAAACTTATTGTGTTGCAATATGATTTTTAATATAGATTTTGGGCTTTTTTTTTATTTTGCAGGTGAATGAGAAACAAAATGTTACATCCACGCGTGCTATTATTTTCTTGAATTTTTTTTAAGGAAGAAGGTAATTGTTCTTCAGAATTGTTCCTTAACCAACACCGGCGTTTTTTGTTGAGATGAGGTTTTACATTCAAATACACAGTCAGCATCGGGCAATAAGACTAAACGCGTTACCAGTGATGGCGTAGTAGGTGCCAACTACTATACGCGGGGAAAGGTCAGCATTAAACAGCATTGCGTGCACGTCCCGTACGTTTACTGTATGTCCCAGCGATGAGCAATCTGTGCCTGTGTCAGCTTCAAAAGATGTATTTTTTAATAAGGCGAAGAGCTTTCTGTTTGCTGATACAGATATCTTAGGATTCCCATGACATAATCTGCTTTGTAAAATACTCTGCAAGGCAATCGCTGGTTCCATGTCATAGTCTCGGATAATATCTGACCTGTACCTCTGAATGCAATTGTTTACTCAATCTCCCTTTGTACCGCTGACAAATAAACATATGTGGCTATAATTTCTATTACTGTGATATCATCTTAATTCAATTGACACCAGCTTACTTTCCTTTTGAAGGTTTGACGCATTTTAAAGGAATGATTGTTTTGCTTTCATTTTTATATATTGCGGATTACTAAGGGGTTACACAAAAGCATAGAAAAATGGTATTTTATATTCTACATGTCTGCAAAATAACCGTACACCTCGTATGCAACATAATTGTGCGGAAATCAAAGGGATATAACATTTCAGTCATTGAGGAAATCAAACATGCTGTTTGTGCATTACTGTTTCGAGATAAACCTTTATCGGTCCACGTATATGTATGATGCGTGACAAATAATCTGGAGTATACCGTTATATATTTTATATTTGGTCCTGTTGTATAGAATGCAGCGTTTATGAAGACTGTAATGTTCTCTGAAAACAACCTTTTTTTATTCTATTTGTACATCTGAACACTATCATGAAACAGATCAGGCATTTGTTACTTTGGAATAATTGATTATTTTGCGAGGATCTAATACTGAGATAATCCCCCATTCACTGACTGAATCATCCCTAGACGTGTCCCACGTTAGGGAGAAAAATGTTATTTTTAAAAAAAAACGCGAGTTCCGCGGATTCAGAATCACCACCTTTCGACAGAAAAAACGGAACCATTTATAGAGCATTAATCTTAGACTGTATATAATAATAGCTTAAATGTTTGTCTCTAAGGGTTTTTTTTAAAAAGAAGCTACACCTTGATTTCTAAAAAAATTGATATAAAAGTTGCTTTACAAAAGACTGCAGCAATAATGCGGTTTTTTGGGGTGAGTTGAGATTGTGTTTAATATTTCTGTTAATTTCTGTTGTTAATGCATCCTATAAATTTAACTCCTTGTTATATAAAATACATTTTAAGAGGATCACAACTTGCAGGGGATGTCACGGCGAATTCGCGGTTTAACAAAACATAAATTGCTCGCGTATTCTGCCTGTACCTAACGTTCCCCAGTTGGAGGCGCTGGTTCAGTTAAAGACACGAGAACTGCTGTCTCTCATTTAAGTTTCCGTAAAGTAACATCATTGATCCTTTGTGTTTGGGAGAGAAAAAGAAGTAGGTTTTGCACCACTGTAAAGGTGTTCATTCCCAAGAAAAAAAATATAATCTTTTTAATATAAGCTCTCAATTTTCATTTTCCTTTAGCCTTTCAAGTAATATTAAAACGCAGGGCTTTCTTGCACTACTTCAGAAGTTTTAACCATAGCAGGTATTGATTTTCTTAAATTATTGTTATTGCATTAGCACTTAATACATGTTTTTAATAATTGATTTTACATTTTTATAGCTGCAATCATATGAATCACGATTTGTATTAGAGCTCCATATATTAGAAGAAGATTTCTCTGAGGGGATCACGTTGTGCATGCGAGCTTTTCGGTTCATGTAAATCATGTGGTGGAAATCGGTTTTACTCATGAAGGATATGAGCTGATTTAATTTAATTTCTTACGTGTAGAATAACATTACGCGCAGTTTTATTTCTTATCTCTTCCGAACATTGTTGCTTCATAAATTCGAGTCCATTAGGGTTAACATGCACAAGAGGCGACACAATTACCGAAATCAGGGCCAGGGAAAACAGGAATACGCCTAAAACTGTGGTGCCTTTTCAGATATGCCCCGCGAAAATGTACCACTGCCTGTGTGAATTTGTGCCCTTAACTTTACATTTACAGCATTTTGAGTGTTTAAACTAATTTAAATTGGTCAATTAAATCAGTTGAAAATGAGCCTATTGAAATTGATGTAGGCATGTAAACTGGCTTTGAGGCACTACCTCCCTAATGAAACACTAATGAAAACAACCAGCTGTTCATAGTGCACTTTTCTCTTTATTGATCCTTTGAGGACCATGGCAGCATTTTGCCATACTTTTTTTAAAAAATGTTTTAAAATTTAAACACTCTTCTCCCATCTTATGGATAGTTTAAGTTTATTTTACTTTACATTAAATTTAGCAAGTGCCATATCCTCAGATGTTGCCTGTTTAAATTTAAAGAACTGTGCCTTTTTGAGACACAAAGCAAATTATCCAGTTTCTCCTGGTATGCCAAGCAGATCCACATCCATTAAGCAGCTCGCACTGCCGGCTTGAGATTTGGGTGCAGATTATAACAACAGTGGTGGTATACCTGGCCTAAGATAGCTTCTTAATTGGTGCTTTATATTGTCACTCAGTCATTTGAGTTTGACCAATGACTATCAACTCCTAGTGATGCAGAACAGATTTACACTGTACTCTGAAACTACCTGTCGGATAACTTCAGCCAACTTAGGCCTGTGTTCTTTCCCATAGTACAATTCTCAATACCAGAGAAAAAGAACATGAATAATATATGAATTTGGTCAAATACTGTACCATACATACCAACTGCTGAATACAATACTCGTCGGACCTAAATGACTGACTATATAATGAACCACGGCAGAAGCATGATTAGATAGCACTGCTCATTCTTTGCACTCTAACCTGGAGGTCAGTAAGTTGAAAAATGTGTTGCTGGAAAAGCGCAGCAGGTCAGGCAGCATCCAAGGAGCAGGAGAATTGACGTTTCGAGCATAAGCCCTTCTTCAGTAAGTTGGGCTGACTAATGAATCTATTTGGTATGTCAGATAAAATTGGCCCATTTAAAATTTAGGAGATTAGTCTCACGTTTACTTGACATTATCCTTTTTTTGCTGGTTAGTGCAAGTTATTTTATCTGATTCATCCAAAAAGGTGTTTGCAAGCTTCCTCTGTATGCGACTTAACACCTTTCCTCAGTGATTAAAGAAACTTTAAAAGTTAACAGCATAAAGTAATATATCTGGCTACAATCAGTTTTATTTTGGCACAAGAAAAGCATTTTGTAACAGGAAAGTATAAGATTAAACACTGATAATGCATCCCTACTGAAGAAAATGTGTGGATTTAAGTTTGCAACAGTTTCAAAATTGAAAGTTGGCAGCTTTAAAATAAATTATGAAGCAGTTTATTTGTGACAATGAATGGTGTAGTCATTAAATCAATAACTTTTGAAAAATGAACCTCTAGCACTTTCTAACCTAAAGAATTATCACTATTTCATTTGTTCGAGTGCTGTAAAGGTTAATATCTGAGGTATGTTATGATAGAAAAAGGCAACATTCTTTACTGACATTTACCATTTGCTGCAGCAGATGGTCTTTCCTTAAGTGGTGCTTTTTGTGCAATAACAAAAGCCAAAAGGCCTCATTGAAACACTGTGTCATGAAGTAATGGAATATGTAGGGTCTAGGCTGGAAATACACAATGAATCGAGAAGGTTTTATGTAATTAATTGACCAGTCTTAAATAGTTACTGTGATGTAAGGAATTTGGAACTCATTAATTTGGGTCCTGACAGTTTTCATATTAGGACTGGCAAAAATGGATTGGAACGCTCATTCTTTGTAACAGCTAGAATTTTACATGACAGTGAGGTTTAGCAGAAAAAGACCCTGTGTCAGAGTATAGCTGCCTGGGCTGTAATCATCAGCACTGCTGGGTAATAAAAGGTAATGAAAAAGACAGAAAATAATAACAGAATTCCTTGATGTTAAAAATAAAGGGAAGCAGACCAGCAGAGGGCAGCTGCCACTTTTTCTCTTGATTGTATTTTTGTAGACTGTGATGCTATAAACGCGAATATTAAAATGAATAGAATTTAAGTAATGAAGTGTTGATCTGGCTCTAAACCCTATTCCTGACAGGCTAATCACAACATTACTCAAGGCAATCAGCAGGGTCGTACCAACTCTGGTCAACCAGGCCTTTCTAATTAGAAAAGAATAGACACAACCTACCAATGCTGAAACTGAGGTCAATTTTCTGTTTTTCTCCCTTTCTTGTTTCTAGTTATCAACCCTTTGCTACTTTTTGCATTATTCTATAATGAAGTGCATGAGTTTTGAAGATGCAGTAACTGCCATATACAAATATATCCATTTTGCTTGAAATGGATAACGTACGATCTAAAGCAGGAACTGCACACCGTCCTGTGATAGTCACGATTCTTTTGGGTCATTGTACCATTGAGGGTACGTTGCTCAGATTTATTTTAAATAATAATCACTTATTGCAGAATTACTCGACTATATCAAGAAAACCTTACCAAACAAAACAAATGTTTAACATTGAATACTTCAAACAACACACTAAAAGCCTCTCTAAAGTTAGAGGAAGGAAGCTGAAAGATAAGCATGTTGTATATGCTCCTTTCTTGATATTATTTGAATGTAAATAGTCACAGCTGCATGTTGTGTCCCAACTTTATGCAAATTGTATTGTGATGGTCCAGTATTAGCAGGTACTCAGTATAAAATGTTCCCTCATAAAACAGAATTACTCTTGTATCGTCCCATTGCTGGGGAGATTTATACCATTTTGTTATATTCGTTTCAATCCATGGCTTTTGTGCATGGACTCTGATTGGAATATATTTTTCTGGTGTTTTCTCTGGGTTAAATCAGATAGGTCTACTAAACAGGAAACAGTTTTGTGCATGGATTCTGTCAAGATTTTATATTAAAATTTGCTAGTCTAATAAAAATTACTATGAAAAAATCTTTTACTCTGTCTGAAATTTCAATGATGTAAAATATTACAAGTAAAACAAAAAGACCAGCAGCTAATATGGATACACCGTGATTGAAGCATTTTGTAGAATAATGTATTGACCCACAAAATGTAAGTTCATGTAATTATTGTGCAGCCAGATGATAGATTGTTGGAAGCTAATTAGTTGAAGATGGTGGTGTCCATGGAAGCTAGAGTCTGTGATGTGTATGACTAATTTTTTAAACTGATCATTGATACATGCAGAACTACTTTTTCATGGTACTTAAAATCAAAGCCTCATATGCCTTCTCAGATGAATATAATATTATTTAGATTACTTACAGTGTGGAAACAGGCCCTTCAGCCCAACAAGTCCACACCGACCCACCGAAGCACAACCCACCCAGACCCATTCCCCTACACCTAACACTACGGGCAATTTAGCATGGCCAATTCACCTAATCTGCACATCTTTGGACTGTGGGAGGAAACCGGAGCACCCGGAGGGGACCCACACAGACACGGGGAGAATGTGCAAACTCTATACAGACAATCGCCTGAGGCAGGATTTGAACCCGGGTCTCTAGCACCGTGAGGCAGCAGTGCTATCCACCGTGCCGCCCATAATATCCCATTGTATTATTCAGAGACGAACTGGTGAGTTTTATCAATAACTTGGCCAACTTTGATCCATCTACCAATGTCACTAAGACCCTTTATTTAAACATGACGTTGTGTGGAACCTTGAGGTGCATGAATTATTTGTCACATATTTTTACAACAGTGACCACTCTTCAAAAGAAATACATAGGCTCTGAAATGCTTTTGAGATAGCATGAGGTTGTTTAAAGAGTCTCAAAAGTGCAAGTTCTTTATTTTCAAAGATTTTTGTATCGGTACTTCAATAGTCTTTGAAGTGTCAGATTTCCAATGTGTTTCAAACATAATCATGGCTCTAAATTATAGTAAATAATGTATGTGTTTGCTTAATGCATTTATCTGAAATTTCCAGGCGTGCATTCAGAAAAAAAAGTGTTATTTGGGTCCATTTGGATTAGGATGATGTTTCTGGTAAGACAAGAAAGAGCAATTCAGAACAGTTAGGTAGGTATAAGTTGGTGGATTCTGCTTTTCAGAAATATCCCAGACTTGTTGGTGTGTACAGCTGAACTCAGCTGGGATGATGGTGAGGGCATTACAGCTTCCCAAGCATAGGAAGAAGAAAGATCAGCCAAGGCAGGAGCCTATGATTTTTATCCAGTGATCCTTGCTGGAGCGTGTGCCTGTGAAACTAGAATAAGCATTGATTTGGACTTAGCTATGATCAGACCCAGCCATTGCATGGTTGATCACTCCTCTGAGACTCACGGAAAATGTTTTATGGATGAACAGTGGCCTCTTGAGGGAGAATTACTACTGCCTATGCATCCACATATCAGTATGATTCACCTTTAGGAGATAAGAAAAAGGAGTTGAAGGAAATTCATTTTTAACCACATAACTCTTTAGAAAACAAACTTACTTAACTAAAATAATTTAATGCATGCACTTGTTGCAAGCACATAGTAGACGTCAGTATTTATGCTATGCTTGATTTGCTTCAGGTTGTTATTCTAAAGATCTGTTGGACAGTGTTTGTAGAGCCTGGGATTCTGAGTCAGCTTTACATGGAGAAAGGGGAAAATTGCTGAGCACATTGCTATTAGCAATGGCACATCATCAACATGAGGGCTAATGACTATTATAAATTAAACTTTATTTGGACAGCTTTTGGCAGAAACAAATATTTACTTCTAGTTAACATGCGAATGATTGCAAACTGTTGAATGAGAAAAGTGGCTGTGAGCTTGGCTTGTTGTTTCTGAATCGGAGAGTTTCTGCTGCAGATCGTATGCAATTGGAGGAAAGGATTCTTAGGTCATTTGTAAATTAACAATTGATAAATTATATTGGATTAATTAATATTTCAAAGTTATTAATGGGGGTTGCTGATTGACAATTTCTTATACTGCATGGAGATAGCACAAGACTTGTGAAGGAGGTGGAGGGTATCTGAAGGGTTGTCAAATAAGTCTCCAGAAATTTGAAGTGAACTCCCCAGGTACGACACTGTGAACAGGTCAGGAGAAAATTCACAAGGACATTAAAACATTGTAATGTTTTTTAAAAAAAACTCTATGAACACTTGTATTGATTATAAAAATGTTGGAGATGGAGGAGAAACAGATTACATCAAGGTGAGTGTTGAGGTCATGTGATAAATCTCTAGGAATACTCCTTGTGTTTGCAACCTGACATGATGGGAGGTGGGAAATGGGCTAGCCAGGTTGGTAGAGGAAAGGAGCAGTGAAATAAGAAATGACAGAAGTTGATATGGTATCAGGAAATAACCATTCTCTTTCTATAACTTTTATCTGTCTAACAGCATAGAGGTGAAGTTTCTCAGTGATCTTGCATCAGGTTGTCAGCAAGGTGAACAGATATAATGTAGCTGCATGGTAACCTCTTCTCTTGGTGTTAGCTGGAATCCTGTGGTACTGCCACTCATTGGAAAGGTCACCAGACAGTGAAATGTTAGAGCAAAGTCACTGAATCTTCTTCCAATCAGACCATCTGGAGGGCAACAGGATGCTTTTCTCCGAAAGCAAGTCCCAGGGAGTGGAAATCCCACCCAATGAAAACAGCTGTCCCTCAAAAGCTGATAGCTGTCACATTTGGCAGTATCGAGTTGAGACTGCTGCTCCTCCTGCTGAGGGCACATCCAACTTCCTGAGGACCTCGGTAAGAGGTTTTATAATATGAACTTTCTTCCCATCCCCAACCCCAACCCCAGAAAGTGAAAGGGTGGTGGTGGTCCTCAGTGGCTACCTACCCCAACCTAAGTCCAGTCCTTTGAAAATTGATAAATTAATGCAGAGCAAAGGGCCTCACCATCTCACTCTGCACTGGTTTTCCACTTGAGAGGGCCAACTCCTTTTTTCCCTTCTGGAGATCATATATTTTTAATTGATCTGTTCAGACAGGTTAAACCTCTGGAGGAAGTGGGACTTGTAGTGGTCAATTGCATAAGGGCACCCTGGTCCCATTGCAGCCCAAATAGGATAAGCCCCTTATGTAATAGATGATTTAAGAGTCTCGGTTGGAGTTGGGAAATAGGTTGAGCCTGAGCATTCTGGCCAGAGGCTAACTTGAATAGAAGCAGAAAGTGGCAGAGTTCTGAGACACCCCCATCCTGCCTTCAGGCTCACCACCTCTGGCTCCCGAGAGATTCTATCCATTGACACTGTTGCTTGAATGATTGATTGAGTTACTCACGCATGGACTCAGTGGCTATGGCACATACACAGTTGAAACAGAGAATAAGTTTTGATGAATAACTGAACCAAATAATAATCAAGAGAGATTGTGTCTAGCATGATGCGGGCGAGCTGGAAGGATGCAGGCTTGGGAAGGATGCACACACAAGTAGTGGTTGCACAATTCTACAGAATAGAGAAGAGAAAGGGAGCTGATACTAAACGAGCAAAGGGAAATCAGTAATGATGGAGATGAGCTCACAACTAACTGGGGGAAATAAAAAAGTCTATTTTAACAGGAATTTAATATGTTATTTAGAATGTTGTAAACATTGCAGGTGTATCACCTTAAAATGTTTAATATGGATTTTAGAAATTTCTTCTTTGAAAATGCAAAGATGGTGGAGTCCTTATAGATATTTGGAACAACTTGTTGAATTTGCTCAGATTGAGTCCCTTTCAGCTTCTTCCTTTTATAAATTAGTGAGTGGGGGAAGCAAAGAAATTTAGTTAGGGCGTAACAAATTTTTGCTCGATCCAGTGAAGTTAAAATGTGGATACATTCATAAATGTGACTATGATTAAATGTGACTGAGAAGTATTACAGAGAAGTATGTGATATAGCCAGACTTTTAATGTATAATGGTAGATATCTACAAGACAGCATGGTTCAGTAGTGAAGTGTGAAGTTAATTCATAGGTCAGGAGACACGATGTACAGCTTCATTCTGCTCCTAAAATTGAGCAGGAGAATGTACCTGCTATCAGCCTTGCTGCACATTGCATCATTTAGGATGCTCTACTAGACGTCAGACACAGTCAGCTGCACATAACGTTCCTTTGCTTAATATTTCCACTAACTGGCTGACTGCTCAATTTTCTTTAATGTTATACTTCAATGAGATTTAAAAAAAAGCTAACCTGTTTGGAACTTCTAAAGTATCATGTTTTTATTTATGTTTCTGCACATGGAAGGTATCACAAGTTGGATGGTTAAGAATCTGTGTGATTACCAGAATCCCTAGTTAATGTTACATTGTAGAATTTTAATAAGTGCACAAAATTATGAAATCACCTTCAATGACAATTTTATGCAGATAAACCTTTTTAAGGAGAGCAAAACATTGTTAATCCAGGCAGAACGCTGAAATTGGTGACTGCCTGTGTGGTCTGCCAATCAAAATGCGAGAGTTACATTGAGCAGCTATCACCTCGTCAGTCAGCAAAACAAGACCTATTTCCTCTGGAAACAGCCTGCTCAGTAACTGAACATGTTTGTAACTCCTTGTTTTCATGGCACTGAGAGCTACTGAATTAATTTGTGTTAAATGCTAGGAGGTGAGGTGTGGTGGTTCAGGTATTCAGCAGGGGGTCTATTAAACTACAAACTCTTTCTCTACATTAACACCATAAATCAAACAAAAATATCAGGTTCCATGATTTCGAACTTGAACAATTTAGTTTGTGTTAGGACATTTCAATATATGTCATAGGTAATTGTGGTTAAGGAGATCTTTAGTATTGTAAACAACTGTCTCTAGAGAGAAATTGGAGGCTTGGGACACATTGAACGTCAGAGTGACTGTCACACTTGTTAAACGGTACACTAAAATGCAACTTAACAAAATTTGCAAACTAAAATGTTTGATTATAAGATGGCTTGAATGTTACAAATAGAATATGTAATGTCCAACAGTAAAATATGATTTTAATTCTTATTTGAGATCAAACATTAGTTATTGAAACAAAATTTATTGTCTATTTGTTGTACACTAGTGGATGTTTGATACTTAAGCATTTGTACTAACTGTGTCAAACAATTATTTTCATCGATTCCTGTTCGAGGTAGAATGAATAGGTAAGGTGAATAGCAATGGTCTTTTCCCTAAGGTGGGGAAGTTCAAAACTAGGGAGTATACCTTTAAGGTGAGAGGAGAAAGACTTAAAAAGGACATGAGGGGCAACTTCTTTTACACAGAGAGTGGTTAGTGTGTGGAATGAACCAGAGGATTCAGGTATATTAGATTATCTACAGTGTGGAAACAGCCCTTCGGCCTAACCAGGCCACACCGACCCTCCGAAGAGTAACCCACCCAGACCCATTTCCCTCTGACTGATGCATCCATCACTATGGGCAATTTAGCATGGCCAATTCACCAGACCTGCACATCTTTGGACTGTGGAGGAAATTGGAGCAAACCCACACAGGCATGGGGAGAATGTGCAAACTCCACACAGTCACCCGAGGCAGGAATTGAATCTGGGACCCTGGTGCTGTGAGGCAACAGTGCTAACCATTAAGCCACCGTGCCGCCCTAATAGTTACAGCATTTAAAAGACATTTGAATAAGTACATCAGTAAGAAAGGTTTGGAGGGATATGGGCCAAATGTAGGCTAATTTCATTTGAGAACATGATCAGCGTGGACGAATTGGACCAAAGGGACTGTTTCTATGCTGTATGACTCTATGATGTCCAGAGTGCATGTCTAATGACACAATTTCATTTAAAGTACTATATAGTGATGAGCAAGAAATGGTTTTTTAGACCTTGGATTGCTGTGAGGCCAGTTACTGGAAGTTACATTAAGATTACCTGAGGTAGGTTATGGGGATGATTCTCCCTTCTCAATATGAAGAATCCCTCACTTTGCACGTCTTCTAATGACAGGACCAAGATTCAGAACTGACATTATAAGCAAATGTAGTCATGGAGTAACGTGGCACAGCTTATTAGGTCACTGATGCATTATCAAGATGTTAACCATTTTGCCAAAACTGCCTATTCCCTTTAACCATTTCAAATGGTAAAGTATTCAATAATTCTGCATTGCAATATGCTTATGACATGGCATAGCTACATATTTGAAAAGCCTGTTTTACCACTCATACCTACATGTCCTTATCAATGGCATTAAATGGCACAATACTTTGGCTGTCACAGGAGAGACAGAAAGAGGGATTAGGCTGATGGTTTGATGTCATTTGACACTTCCATGTGTTTGAAGTTTCTATGATATTATACATAAACAGCAAGTGCAAGAAAATATTTCACAAGAATTTTGCAAGTGAAGTAACACAAGTGATGTTAGTGGAAAAATACATTGTATGTCATGATAAGGAGTTGGCCATATATGATAAAGTGTAATTTTTTCTCTCTGAAGTTGCAACTTTGAAATTCTCTGCACTAGAGGACTATGGAGGCTCTACAGTTGAACATGTTCAAGGCTGAAATTTTGATTTCTGGATATTAAAAATTACTATTCTACCTATTATAGGGAGGTCATAGAGTCACAGCATGAAAACAGACCCTTTGGTCTAACTCGTCCATGCTGACCAGATATTCTAAATTAATCTAGTCCCATTTGCCAGCGTACGGCCCATATCCCTCTAACCCTTCCTAATCATATACCCATCCAGATGCTTTTAAATCTTATAATTGTACCAGCCTCCACCACTTCCTCTAGCAGCTTATTCCTTACATGCACCACCCTATGCATGAAAAAGTTGCCCCCAGGTCCCTTTTAAATCTTTCTCCTCTCACCTTAAACCTATGCCCTCTGGCTTTGGACTTCCCAACCCCAGGGAAAGGATGTTGGCTATTCATCCATGTCCCTCATGATTTTATAAACCTCTATAAGGCCACCCTTCAGCCTCCGATGCTCCAAGGAAAATAGCTCCAGCCTATTCAGCCTCTCCCTATAGCTCAAATCCTTATGACATAAATTGGTCATGGAGGTGGTTGGAATTGGACAGTTAATGTCCCACTTACTTCCCCAATGGTGGTGAACTCATTACAAATAAAATCCAGTCCACCTACCCTGGCAAAATTTCCAAATCATGCTATGTCCATTACGCAATGCTTCTAATAGTCAATAGTTCATATTTGACTATCTGCTTCTGTAGGTGTCTGTGAAATTAATAATTTTAAAGAACTGAAAGCATTTCTAATTTTCTATCAACTTTTAACTCCTGTCAACCATTCTTGGTCAACTTTGATACTCTTCCCCAATAGCAGTTGGCAGAGGCAGTGGCATTTTTGGTGCCGATATTCAGTTTCTTATAATGAGCAGTTTTATCTCAAAAATGGCTGCACTAAATTTCTTTAAGTATTTTAATGAGGGAGATCATCACTCAGTCTTTTGTTTAAATGGAATCCTACATGAAGTTTGATCCATGTTTAAATAAGATGTGGGAAACACCTCTCAGTTGCATACAACAATGACTGGGAAATAAAGATTTAAATTTCAAAGGCAAAGACATAAAACTGAATATCTCAGTAGAATTATGATTTTTCCTAGATCTTTATGAACGACATTTCAATAAAATTTCATAAATACGTTTTGAATAAAGAATGCCCGGATATGTTGACCTATGTATTGTGGTAAATTTACAAACTCACCCACCCAATGTACCAGCCTGAGGTGTAGAGATCAATAGTCCTAGCTTGATATTTTCACTGAACTCACTAACCTTCTCCCTCACCCCCAAATGATCCAAACATGCTGTCTGGTGCTCTATGTTAGGAGCACAAATTCATAAGATTGATTTAAATATACGGACCTTGATATAATGGATGTTTTAATGAAACAATCATAGCTGATAAGAAAAATGTATTTGACGATTTAATTTTCACTTTGTCAAAATGGTCTAGAAATAAAGATACAATGATGCTGTTGGTCCTTGTGTTACTGAGTAAGAGAATAAATATGGATAGTAACGCAAGAAAATGATGTTGAGGTAGAAAATAAGTCTAGTTGAACGGTGGAATGGAGTTTTGGCTAAATAACCTATGACTGCTCCAGTTTCCTATGTCCTTATGACAAGAAGAATATGCATCATGGGAAGCCAATTTCCAGACTATATTATGCTATTTTCATCCAAGTGATCTGTTCAAATGTTTGAAAGTTAGAATGTGTACCCAATCTGAGTGGAATAAATAATGTTTCTTATTCTTTGACAAATCAAGCATGTTGTGTTCAGACAGATCAATTAACACAAAAGGTTATGGAATTCAAGAAGGGACAATCCGACTAAACTCAATATGTCATACACACTGAAGTATAAAATAAAATGTATTTACATCTCTTGCACCTTGCAGTTGTTAAAATCCCTGTAGAGACAAATCCTTCTGAAAAGAGATTCAATTTTGTTAATAGTGGAAAGAATGACACTGTAATATTTTTTAAAAAAGACTTTTAACTATGCACTATCTTGCAGGAAATTGATATTTATGTTGTTAGCTTACATTTTTTAGGACTGCCTTTCCCAATGAAGTTGTCTTTTCCCAGAAAACCTCCCTCCAGCCCAAGCCCATAGATTCTTACAGCCTCATTTTAACTCTGCGTACATTTAGTTTCTTTAGTCTAAGGGTGAGCTTCTACCCTCGATCCTGCATTGTGAGCAGCAGAAACATTTGTTTAGTTTGGACTTTCTTTGATTTCTAATAGTCAAACCACCCAGGTTTACTGTTGGGTTATGTGACCCTCTTCATTTCATCTTAATTTTAAACACAATCCCAAAACAGAATAATTTTAGGAAACTTTCTTTTGCCCATTTGTACTGAAGATAAAACTTGAGAATCTGATGCTACAGAAATAATTCAACTGCCTGCCATTGCAGATGGTGCCCTCTGCCCTCTGAAATTGTTTACTTGGCACTCAGTTCAAGGTCAACTAGGGATTGGCAATAAATGCTGGCCAGCCAGCGATGCCCATGTCCCACAAGGGAATAAACAAAAAGGTTAAAGTAATATTGAGGCCATCAACATTTCCAGTTTTTATAAATGATTGGACCACCATGTCTGGTGACTGCACAGATACATGTTGAAATGCAGGATGTTGTTATCCATGTTGGTAGTGCTCCTCTAATGGGGGAGCTGGTTAGCTCAGTTGGCTGGAAGGCTGATTTGCAATGTGGAGTGAAACCCACAGTACAGGTTCAATTCTCACACCAGCTGAGGTTAATATGAAGGCCTCAGCTGAGATGTAGTGACCCTTGATTATACCTGCTGCCAGTTATCACTCAGTAATGAGAGAACAATGCTATAGTAACTTTTGGGCAGCACGGTGGCTCAGTGGTTAGCACTGCTGCCTCACAGCACCAGGATCCCAGGTTCAATTCCAGCCTCGGGCGACTGTCTGTGTGGAGTTTGCACATTCTCACCATGTTTGCATGGGTTTCCTCCCACAGTCCAAAGATGTGCAGGCCAGGTGAATTGGCTATGCTAAATTGCCCATAGTATTAGGTGCATTAGTCAGAGGGAAATGGGTCTGGGTGGGTTACTCTTCGGAGGGTCGGTTTGGACTGGTTGGGCCGAAGGGCCTGTCTCCACACTGTAGGGAATCTAATCTAATATAAAAAGCTTGGTTCTATCAGTATCTTACCAAGAGACTCTGCATTCAAACACGTGTCAGGCATGAAGTTTTATTTATTCATTCATGGGATGTGGGTGTCATTGGATGGACCAGCATTTAATGCCCTTGAGAAGGTGTTTGAGAGTTGCCTTCTTGAACTTGCTGCAGTTCTTTGGTGTAAATAGACCCATAATGCTTTTAGGGAGAGACTTCCAGGATTTTTACCCAGTGACAGTGAAGGACTGGTGACATATTTCCAAGTCAGGATGGTGAGTGGCTTAGAGGAGAACTTGCAGGTGGTGGTGTCCCATGTATGTGCTACCTTAGAACTTAGAATCCCTACAGTGTGGAAACAGGTCCTTCTGTCCAACAAGTCCACGCCGACCCTCCAAAGAGTAACCTACCCAGACCTATTCCCCTACCCTAGTATCCTGTTTACCCCTGACTAATGCACCCAACCTACACAGCCCTGAACACTATGGGCAATTTAGCTTTGCCAGTTCACCCAAATTGCACATCTTTGGATTGTGGGAGGAAACCGGAGCACCCAGAGGAAACCCACGCAGACAGTCGCTCAAGATTGGAATCGGAGGCAGATCCCTGGCTCTGTGAGGCAGCAGTGCTAACCACTGAGCCACCGTGCTACTCTTGTCCTTCTCGTTGTTAGTGGTTGTGGGTTTGAAAGGTGCTGTCTAAGGAACCTTGGTGAATTTCTGCAGTGCACCTTGCGGTTATTACATATTGTTGCTCCTGTGCATTGTTGGTACAGACAGTGAATGCTTGAGCCAATCGAGTGGACTGCTTTCTCCTGGATGGTGTCAAACTTATGGGATGTTGTTGAAGCTGTACCCAACCAGGCAAGCCAGGGGTATTGCATTACACTCCTGACCACCGGAAGCGAGTTGTGGTTAGACCCCAGAGTGGGAGCAGAGTGAGCACAGGCTGGTCAGGGGTCGAGTCCTGGATGCGAGTCTGGGACAGAGGCCAGTGCAGAGAGGCAGAGAGGCCTTGTGTTCTGAAGCATGGCGGGCATGGACTCAGTGGAAAAAAGACTATAACTTGAGTACTTTAATGATACTTTTTACTATTATTCTGGACTTTTTAAACTATTTCAATTCTGTAAAAACACTTAAAGTATCTGTATCTAGCTACCCTGTACCTAAGATAGTGCTGAGAAGCGACATTACAAGCTTTCCACTGCACTCGTTCAAGTATACATGACAAAAAAAGACACATAAGTACCAGCTGGGACAGACCACTGACACTTTATTGAAGATGCACTGACGGTGTCACCTAGCGAGGTGACGAAACATCTGCAGAAAAACACAGCAGCTTGACGAATGAATCTATGACCTCTTGTGACAATAAAGGCTATCCTATGCTATTTTATTTGTGCTTTGTGTATAGTAGACAGGTTTTGAGGACTCAGGAGGTGAGTTACTTGCTGCAGGATTCCTTTTCTCTGACTTGCTCTTGCAACCACTATGTTTATATGGCGAGCCCAATGTCAGTTTCTGGTCAATGGTTATGCAGTCTGAAGTCAGTGTTGAGGAATCACAAGGCAACTCACTCCCTGCTGTATACCAATGTCCTGCCATCTCTGCCCAACATGTCCTATCCCACTGAGCTGGTGATGGTCTGGATAATATTTATCCGGAAGGTGTGATTCCATGAGTATGACTATGTGAGGTTGTTTGACTAAATTGTGAGACGACTCTCTCAATTTTGGCATTAGTCCACAGGTATTGATATCAGGAAACCTTTGTAGGGCTGTAGGTGATTGTTGTTTGTTTCTGGTGCCTAGGTCAATTCCTGGTTCCATTCCTTTTCTGAGTCTTTTTAGAAGTTTGATACAACTGAATAGCTTGCAGTGGTTCTGGAGTTACATGAAGGCTAGATCAGATAAGGAATGCACTTTTCCTTTCCTGAAGGACATGGGTTTTACATAATTATAGATTTTATTCATTTTGATATTTTAACATCTAACATGGTCTGATTTGAAAGCTAGTTTCCAGGGCATTACCTGGGTCTTTGAATTAGTTATCCAGTTACAATACCACACAACAACCACAACCTCCCCTTGTCAGTAAGTAAGGAAGATGCCCTACGGATATCTGTCAAGCATGTCAGATTAAGTTAGAGCTTGACAATTTCAGGATAAGCAATATTTTAAAGGTGCAAAAAGTCGTAGTTACCGATAAACCATAGTATCCACATTGATAATTAGCATGTGGAAGTGTGTGTCTCATTCCTTACATTTTTAACTATTGTTGGAGATTTAGAAAAATAAAGAAAATCACTGAATTCTTTTTAAAGCTTTCTTTTCCTATCAGTTTCATTTGTCATGCTCTCTTGTAATCTCGTTTTTCTCCCTCTCTGAATTTCGCTTTCTGTACCTGATTTGATATTGAATTGACTATTCTAACAGGCACTTCCTGGCTCATGCTGTGTGGACCTCATGAACAATTTTGTATTCTGATTTGTTCAGATGATGCATGGTTGGTTCCTCTGTTCAGACAGATTCCTGATCCCATGTAGAGGGCACTCCACTGAAATGGATTACTGAAAGGTAAAGTCACCGTAGTCCTACTCCCTCATTAGGGAGAAACAACTGATGGTAATTTAACCAGAGGGTCACCATGCCTCAGACAAGGGGAGAGGTTGGGAAAGAGAGACTTCATCGTAATCTCAGCCAGTGCAGGAATTGAAACCACACAGTTGCCATCATGCTGCATCACAAGCTGGTTGTCTAGCTAAATGTGTTGGAATTGTGTCGCTGGAAAAGCACAGCAGGTCAAGCAGCATCCGAGGAGCAGGAAAATCAACGTTTCAGGCCGGAGCCCTTCATCAGGAAACGGCCCGAAACATCAATTTTCCTGTTCCTCGGATGCGGCCTGACCTGCTGTGCTTTTCCAGCAATACACTCTCAACTCTGATCTCCAGCATCTGTTGTCTAGCTAAGTGAGCTAACTGACCCTCCTGCATGACTAATGACTGCAAATTACATTGGAAACGCACTTTGGAATCCTGTGGATAAATGTAAATATAACAAAACGCCAGCAATGTTTGTTTGCTACTGACGGTAAAACCTGGGCCATTGGCTGTAAAACACACACTGGGATATTTTAAGATTGTGCGTGACTCTACACATATGCAAAGTCTTCCTTTTATAAGCAAAACATATCCTCTTGTGCAGGTACAGGTAAAGCTTAGGATTGCTCTACCTTTGTAAAAATGGCCAGTAGACAGTGATCAAATTCAGTTGCAGAGTTCAGTAGCAGTACAGGACAGGGAGTTCCTTGTCCCTTAATCTGCAGTGATTAATCAGCTACTTGACAATTTTGAAATATATGAATTTGGGTGCATGCTATCATGGAACATTGCCTTTTGGATCTCCACAAAGGAATGATACAAAAGATTCTGAATTTTTAGATGTATCTATGGGGAACTGGAACAATCCTGAGCTCTGAAGTTGAGGGAAGTGGTGGGAGGTATTTAGTTCAGTGAGGGTTAGTGCCTCCTTCCCATCTGCATCCCACTGAGGTCTACAGCAAAAGGCCCATGGATAAACTTTGCATCCTGTCACCAGTATTGCCCAATTGAAGGTGTTATACCCCTGCCACTTGTAACAACCCAATGGTGGGTGGAGTAGCCTGCCGAGTGAGCCTGCCAACAAGCAAGGCACTGGTTGTTTCTGGGCTTCTGAGCAAAGGGTTCATTATAGAAATGCATTCAGTTCCTGACTGAGGCATGTAGAATAGGGAATAGGGCAGGGTGGGGGAGGTTATTGAGAGCCTGCTCCTGCACTTGACTTGGGATCCAGTGACAATGACAGGCTCTGTATGGGTGTAGAGCTGGCAGCAGGCACCACCGCCCCCGGCTGGTACTTCCTTTCAATATATTTGCTGGCCTCTTACTGGCTGGCAGCTCTCGGTTGGTGGATCCTTGATCCTGAGATAGAGTTGCTGCTGCATTTCAAAACACTGAACTCTGGGATTGAAAGGTCTCCAAACTACTTTATTCACTGCTATCACACAACTCAATTTTACCCTATCATGCATATTTGCAAAATCTAAAATATACCATTGTTTCTCATTTTTCATTATGCTTGATATACGAGAAAGAGACAACTGTTGGGTTGGCAGAATTAGTTCTTTTCTCTTGGGACAGAGGATACTGCTGATGTGCATCAATATCTTTGATAAAAATATCAGAGATGGGAGAATATACTTAAGGTCTCCCTGTTTCTTTCAGAGTTACCTTTTTACTGCATTCTCTGTCTGTATATTTAATTCATTCTGTCCCTCTGGCATTATGTGCCACTCTCACTGCCTTTTTCTCTCCATCTTTTTCTTTAGTTCTTTGTGTCCTGCTCTTTGTCTCTCCTCAGCTACTTACCATGCAGTTTTGACAGCTGTTGACAGAAACATTGCCACCTTACTGTTATAACTACTTCTGCCAATTCTTCTCAGCACTACAAAGAAAAGACTGTTGGTAATGTCGTCTGCCTGACACCCTATAGTTTACAATGGCAAGAGACCATTTTAATAAGACCTCCGAGGGGCCAACTGCCACTTCCTTCGAAGAGCTTTCCTGTAAGGAAGTGCAGTAAAATTCCTGAGAGGAAACTATAGAATACACTCCCACTGAGAGAAGCCTGTGTCTTCTGATTTCATTGTCTAGGTGTCAATAAAATACAAAATTACTTCTGACAGGGTGAACTTTACTGTTTCATGAAGTGCTGGTTTAAAGTCATCTTCTATATAGAATATCTTCATCTAATGGTTATAGTTAACAATATGCAGTCAACATATTAAACAATGCTGGAAATTTGCTATGTAAAACATGGTTATTATTTGCAATTAGTATTTTCTTTGCTGTGTTTCTAAGCTGTAGATACATAAAAATAAATATTACATGCAACCTTCAGGACTCCCAAGGTGCGCCATTTCAAAAATGCAACAGGGTTGATTCACATCAATTTATTTTAAGATATAATGAATTTTTAAAAAATCTGTTGCATCACTATCTCCACTTTACATTCACCTTATCAATTTTTTTTTGCTGAAAATTAAATAGGATGGTGAATGGAAAACATACTTCTGTTGGTCAAAGTACAAAAGAAATATAGTGCTCAAATAAAAATGCTGGAGAGAAAAATGTAGCCAAGTAATCCCAGTGCTAATTAGCATTGGAAATGAGACTCGAGTTTTGCTTTTTAAATAGATGTACAAGGGAATGGGAGAAAAGCAGTGTGAGATCTGGCCTATTGTGCAGCACATGTTGTTTGGAAAACAGCCTATCCAATGTCTGTCTACAATCATGTGATCCCAACTAATCCACACATAAATTATTAATGTAACACATGTAGGTCAAAAAGCCAGTTACCATGTTAATCATATCTGAGCCCTTTATGAGCACGGAAAGTCGCTTTTTTCTGCTGCTCTGGGTGTTTCCTCATTGTGACAGAGGCTGTTTTTGAATCAGCCACCAGGGTAACTTTGTAAAGCTAATCCTTTCATTGCTTACAAATCCTCTCAGTGATTCAGTTTGCACTGCTCACATTCTTATGGCAGCAATAAAAGTAGACGTAATGAGTTAGAAAATGTATTATTGACTTTAGTTAAGCTGAAACGAATGTATTTGTATTGAAAGAACTAATCAACCCATTTGTTTAATTAAATATATAGCTCCTGTTTTATTTACAGATATTTGAGCATGTTAAAATAAAACTTTGCAGTTGAAGAAAAGAGGTACAATATATATTTCTTAATTGTACATGCAAAACAAGGGAATAACAAGAGAATAATGCACGAAACATATAGAAAAAGATCTGTCATTTAGCTGAGCTTACACTACTGCCTATTTTTGCACCATTTTTGCTGTGCTCCTGAAGGTAGGTATCATACTAAGATCTAATTTGATGTGTACCAATAGACCTGCCGTATCTTGCAAAGAGTTTGAGGGGTGACCTTTTCAAGGTTTATAAAATCATGAGGGGTACAGATAAGGTGGTTGGCAAAGGTCTTTTTCCTAGGATAGGGGCTTTCAAGACCAGGGAGCATATTTTAATGGTGAGAGGAGAAAGATTTAAAAGATATATGAGGGGTAATGTCTTTACACAAGTAATGGTTCCTGTATGGAATGAACTTCCAGAAGAAGTGGTGAATGCGCGTGCAGTTACAGTGTTGAAAAGATGTTTAAATAAATACATGAATAAGAAAATGTTTGCAGGGATAAGGGCCAAGCTCAGACAAGTGGGACTAGCTTAGTTTGGGATTATAATCAGCAATGGACTGGTTGAACCGAAGGGTCTGCTTCCATGCTGTATGACTCTATAACTCTATGACTTTATGACTTCATTCATCACATGCAAGCTAAACAATAGAAAATAAAATTGTTTTTTGACTATGGGCAGCATCAGAGCCAATTATATTCTATTCCCACCTAAATGCCACAAGTACAAGAATGATCAAGAACCCTAGTTAATCATCCACTTATACAGCCAACCCTCTCTTACTAACCATTTGAGACCATTTAGATGTAGGACCATTTTCATTTCTTTTACTCTTAGCTTTATTTTTGTATTGCAGTTAATTAGTCAGAAATAAAAACTGAACACAATTTCTAATGCTCTAAATGCATAATTAGGAATGCCTGTGAGTGATAGAATACAGTCAAATAAAAGTAAAAGCTCAATGTATCCTGTGGCAACATCTACCTAACCCATTAGAAGAAGATCCTTAAATGAATACTTTTAATTCCCCAAAAAACGTCTTCATGCTCTTGGTAATGTAAGTTTATATTATATTATGCCTTTGAAGGTATTAAGTACAAATTGTTATGTATGTTTTCATATTCATTCACAGGATGAGGGCATCACTCGCTAGGCCAGCATTCATTGTGAAGAGTCAACCACATTGCTGTGGGTCTGGAATCACATGGAGTCCAGACCAGGTAAGGTTATCAGTTTCCTTCCCTTAGTGAATCAGATGGGATTTTCCTGACAATTGACAATGGATTTGTGGTCTTCTTGAGACTAGAATCATCATTGCAGATTTTAATTGAATTCAAATTCCACCATTTACTATGGTGGGATTTGAAACCGGGTCCCCAGAAATTACCTGGGTCGCTGCATTATACTATGAGGCTGTGGGTGACTAGGACAATCTAGCACTCAACCTGACTGAATCCTCGTCATTAGGAGAAAATTAATTAAAATACATTTTCTCTGAAATTTATCTATTATACTGGGAAACATAAGTTTTAAAATAAATAATAATCATCACTGGTAAAAAGAAAACCTAAAATCAAATTGAACAAGTGTCTCTTTCTCTTTAGATGACTGCATATGTCTGTTAATTGTAGTTTTCAATTACTCAAATATCCGCCAAATAAATTGCCAAGAATTAACATTAAGTCTTCTGGTGCCCTCAACACAACTTGCAGGACAAGATTTCATATATCTAGATTTTTATTCCTTTTCGATAGAAAATAAAGAATTTTGAAGTAATTGGCAGCCGATATTGGACTGCACCTAGAATGTAATAATTATTTGTTTTCACATACAATATTTTTTCCTCTGTGTTGGCTGTTTATAATATATTTGTAAATGGAGGCAATCAGACAGAAAGGCTTAATATTTCATTCTTACTCCCACATTATGATTGTACTATTTTCCTCATGCTTGCTCGGAATGGCCATAATGGGGACACATGACTTCATCCACTACTTAAAAATAACTATGGGATGGATGGAATTTACTTCACAATTTCTGTTTTCTCTCATCAACGGGAAAGTACGCTTCTGGCAAAAGATTAACTGCCTAAAAGGCCCGTGTAAAATGAATTGAATTTTGGTAGCCAATTTTTCTGTTGTCACATGTCTTGTGGTACAACTTAGGTTCACTGACCATACATTAAGACAAGTGGGAGCTTCGAGCATATATAACAACACCATTAATATCTGCACTGAAAGCAAATTTCAACTTAATTATTTTCTTTGTATTTGTCATACTTAAATTCAACCACTACGATACACAGGCAGGGAGGAGTAGTTAGTTTCAGATCTTTGTAAGACCGATAAAGAAATAGAATTGTACTGTCAGATGGAAAGTACTGAAATGCTTGCATGTTCTTATTTGTGCCACTGGCCTCTAATGCATTAACAAGCTTTGACACAAAAATTGTTTCATAGAATAAGTCCATTTAATAACGTCCATTCAATTCAATTATGCTCATCCAAATCCAATCGTCCACACAAAGGTTCTCTACAATTCCCTCTGAGAGAGTTTCTGCTATTTCTTCAGATTTAGTGCTTTAGACGTGAAGCTAAATTTGATTATTTAAATTAAAATTGGATGGCTGTTAGGAAAATAAAACAAATATAAAACATTTAGAACTTGATAAAATGGCAATTTATTTGATAAATGGGCCTCACAGTTTCCTGTGTCAGTACATTGCTGACGACAGCCACTCTTGGTGATTGTGCAGACCGCTAGCTGTGAGATTGTTCAGAAACATTGACTGAAGCTTCTATTAACATAATGAAAGTTAATTCGAAGGCCAGGAAAATAGAATTAAAAGCATAGAAAAATGACTACATTCACTCAGACATTTTTTCTTGCTGGAAATAACACTGAAAAAATTTTCCCTTTACCTCAAGGCTCATGTTAGGATACAGTTCACTGAAAGTAATAGATCTTGGGTTCACCCAAAACTCAACACATTATGGATGAGGCTACACATCTTAAGGGATGATCTCCCGTTCAATTTAGGGTGGAGGATGGAATGGAAATTCTGCAGTTGAGCTCCTAATTGCCTAGTTCTAGGATTTTTCTATGGCTGTGACAAGCAGGCATTAAAAACATCTACCAAAATAACTGGATATAGTTTGGTGAGAACAGTAATTCAATTCATGTTCTGGTTTACATGATTGATGCTTTATTTTTTAAAAAAGTTTGAATGATGAGATATTTAAAATCTAGGCTGTTTTGGTAATTCATTTTCTGGTTTTATAAAAATTAGTTGTTCTGTCAAATAGTAGACTATTTGGGAATCTCAAAAGGAACTGATTGTTTTGAAGCTCGTGAAGGAGGGAAAATTGATTTTGAATAATTTCCTCACTTTGAAACTCCCTATCGCTTACCAGAAACCTATGCCAACCCACTTGGCAACTCAACTGAGGGGAACTGGGACTACACATATTTAGAATTTATTTCCCTTAATTTTCTGTTCTGTGCTGCTGTTTCATATGGATAAGATTGTTTTGGTATGATGGCTTGGTAGTTAGCACTGCTGTCTTACAGCACTAGGGTCTCAGGTTTGATTCCAGCCTCGGGCGACTGTCAGTATGGAGTTTTCACGTTCTCCCCGTGTCTGTGTGGGTTTGCTCCGGTTCCCTCCCACAGTCCAAAGGTTTGCAGGTCAGGTGAATAGGCCATGCTAAATTGCCCATAGTATTAGGTGCATTAGTCAGAGTGAAATGGGACTGGGTGGGTTACTCTTCGGAGGGTTGGTGTGGACTTGTTGGGCCGAAAGGCCTGTTTCCACACTGTAGGGAATCTAATCTAATCTTGTCGATGCACTTTTTTCTAAAAACATGTATTAAAAAAGTCTGTTCTGAAGAAGGGTCACTGGACCTGAAATGTCAACTCTGCTTTCTTTCCACAGATGCTACCAGACCTGTTGAGTTTTCTAAGCAGTTTCTATTTTTGTTTCTGACTTCCAGCATCCGCAGTTCTTTGTTTTAAAAAACTCTTGCAGCTTTCATCACAATTAACTGCTGGATTTATCAGAACAAGAGGGTAAATTTTCATTTCCAGTTCTCCTGGTGTGCATGTCTGTGCATGTCATCTCTTTCTCCCTCTCCCTGTCTCTCCCTTCCTGGCTTTGTCTGTTTCACACAAGGTTTTCATTCTATTAAAGAGGCTAGAGTCTTACAGCATCAAAACAAACCCTTCAATCTAACCATTCATAGAATCATAGAGATGTACAGCACAGAAACAGACCCTTCGGTCCAACTCGTCCATGCTGACCAGATAGCCCAACCCAATCTAGTCCATCTGCCAGCACCTGGCCCGTATCCCTCCAAACCCTTCCTAGTCATATACCCATCCAGATGCCTTCTAAATGTTGCAATCGTACCAGCCTCCACCACTTCCTCTGGCAGCTCATTCCAAACACACCACCCTCTGCCCCTTAGTTCTCGTTTTTATCTTTTCCCTCTCACCCTAAACCTATGCCCTCTCATTCTGGACTCCCCCATCCCAGGGAAGAGACTTTGTCTATTTATCCTATCAATGCCCTTCATGATTTTATAAACCTCTATAAGGTCACCCCTCAGCCTCCGACGCTGCAGGGAAAACAGCCCCAGTTTATTCAACCTTTCCCGATAACTCAAATCCTCCAACTTTGGCAACATACTTGTAAATCTTTTCTGAACCATTTCAAGTTTCACAACATCCTTCCAATAGGAAGGAGACCAGAATTGCATGCAATATTCCAAAAATGGCCTACCCAATGTCCTGTTCAGCCGCAACATGACCTCCCGACTCCTGTACTCAATACTCTGACCAATAAAGGAAAGCATACCAAACACCTTCTTCACTATTCTACCTACCTGCGACTCCACATTCAAGGAGCTATGAACCTGCACTCCAAGGTCTGTTTGTTGAGCAACATCCCCAGGACCTTACCATTAAGTGTATAAGTCCTGCTAAGATTTGCTTTCCCAAAATGCAGCACCTCATATTTATCTAAATTAAATATCATCTGCCACTTCTCAGCCCATTGGTCCATCTGATCAAGATCCAGTTGTAATTTGAGGTAACCTTATTAACTGTCCACTACTCCTCCAATTTTGGTGTCATCTGCAAATTTACTAACTATACCTGTTATGCTCACATCCAAATTATTTATATAAATGATGAAAAGTAGGGACCCAACACCGATCCTTATGGCACTCCACTGATCACAGGCCTCCAGTCTGAAAAACAACCCTCCACACCACCCTCTGTCTTCTACCATTGAGCCAGTTCTGTATCCAAATGGCTAGTTCTTCTTGTATTTCATGAGATCTAACCTTGCTAACCAGTTTTCCATGGGGAACCTTTTCAAACACCTTATTGAAGTCCATATAGATCACATCTATTGCTCTGCCCTCATCAATCATCTTTGTAGCTTCTTTAAAAAACTCTATTAAGTTTGTGAGACATGATTTCCCACGCACAAAGACATGTTGACTATCCTGAATCAGTCCTTGCCTTTCCAAATACATGTACATCCTGTCCCTCAGGATTCCCTCCAACAACTTGCCCACCACCGACATCAGGCTCACTGGTCTATAATTCCTTGGCTTGTCCTTACCACCCTTCTTAAACAGTGGCACCACGTTAGCCAACCCCCTAGTCTTCTGGCACCTCACTTGTGACTATCGATGATACAAATATCTCAGCAAGAGGCCCAGCAATCACTGGGGATTTATCCACCTTTACCCATTTCAAGATATCCAGCACTTCCTCCTCTGTAATATGGACATTTTTCAAGATGTCACCATCTATTTCTCTACACTCTATACCTTCCATGTCCTTTTCCACAGTAAACACTGATGCAAAATACTTGTTTAGTAATCTGCCCCACCTCCTGCGGCTCCACACAAAGGCCGCCTTGCTGTTCTTTGAGGGGCCCTATTCTCTCCCTAGTTACCCTTTTGTCCTTAATGTATTTGTAAAACCCCTTTGGATTCTCCTTAGTTCTATTTGCCAAAGCTATCTCATGTCTCCTTTTTGCCCTCCTAATTTCCTTCTTAAGTATACTCCTACTGACTTTATACTCTTCTAAGGTTTCATTTGATTTGTCTACACCTAATATATGCTTCCTTCTTTTTCTTAACCAAGACCTTAATTTCTCTAGTCATCCAGCATTCCCCACACCTACCAGCCTTTCCTTTCACCCTGACAGGAATATAATGTCTCTGGACTCTCGTTATCTCATTTAAGAAGGCTTCCCATTTTCCAGCTGATCCTTTACCTGCGAACATCTGCCCCCAGTCAGTTTTTGAAAGTTCTTGCCTAATACCTTCAAATTAGCCTTCCTCCAATTTAGAACTTCAACTTTTAGATCTGATCTATCCTTTTCCATCACTATTTTAAAACTAATGCAATTACGGTCGCTGGCCCAAAGAGGTCCCCCACTGACACCTCAGTCCCCTGCCCTGCGTTATTTCCCAAGAGTAAGTCAAGTTTTGCACCTTCTCTTGTAGGTCCATCCACATACTGAATCAGAAAATTTTCTTGTACATACTTAATAAATTCTTCTCCATCTAAACCCTTAACACTATGTTTGGAAAGTTAAAATCCCCTACCATAACCACCCCTATTATTCTTACAGATAACTGAGATCTCCTTACAAATCTGTTTCTCAATTTCCCTCTGACTATTAGGGGGTCTATAATACAATCCCAATAAGGTGATCATCCCTTTCTGATTTCTCAGTTCAACTCAAATAACTTCTCTGGATGTATTTCTGGGAATATCTTCCCTCAGTACAGCTGTAATGCTATCCTTTATCAAAAATGACACTTCCCCTCCTCTCTTGCCTCCCTTTCTGTCCTTCCTGTAGAATTTTTTCCTGGAACATTAAGCTGCCAGTCCTGCCCATCCCTGAGCCACGTTTCTGTAATTGCTATGATATTGCAATCCCATGTTCCTAACCATGCCCTGAGATCATCTGCCTTCCCTGTTAGGCCTCTTGCATTAAAATAAATGCAGTTAAAGTTTAACTTATCAGTCCTATTTGTTTTCTGCTTTGTCCATGTCTGTCCTGACTGTTTGACTCTCTTCTGTTCTCAACTGTACTAGTCTCAAATTGATCTCTTTCCTCATTATCTCCCTGGGTCCCACCTTTTCTAGAAATAATCCATCTATGTGACTGTCTCTGCAACATTTCTCCCTTCCTGTAACTGCCATCCATCACACCTCCTTGCTCTTGTAAACTCCTCACTGCCTCTGACTGATTCATTCAATCTGATAGCATTCGCAACCAATGGCATTTATTGCAGATATAAGCCTCAGTAACACATAAACTCTCCCTGAACTCCCACATCCAACAAGAAGAGCATATCACCCTACTAAGGGCCATTTTTGCTTCTTCCAAACTATAGACCCAGAAAATAGCACTGTCTTATTCCTCTAAAAAACACTTCTCCAGGCTAACATCAAACTAATGGCTTATATTTTTAAGTTTAATCAAGAGACCTATCTCAATAAAACATATAATCAAGAAAGAACCCATCCAACTTACTACTGCAGACTTTCTGTAAGGCCACACTTAAAAATATTCACTGATATCCCAAAAAGGTTTCTCCAAGATATTTGTGAATTTCATTGTTTGTTAATTTTCCCAGGCACACTCTGATGTCCATGCTGATCGTAATCCCGAACTACACTAATCCCGCCTGCCTGAGCTTGGCCCAAATCCCTCCAAACAGACTCATCACAGCAAATGGAGGGTCCTAAAGGAGAATTCAATATTAACACCATTATCTCCAGAAAAACAAATTCAGCCAGCCATAACTGATACACGAACACGGCCCAGTGACAAGAATGAATTTAGCCACTGACCAACATTTTGGACAATCAGTGATTTTTTTTTCTTTCTGAATTTAACTGTTGTGTAGACAAAATGCTTTTAAGACAACTCTGTGCAGAGTTTTACCTTTTCGCAGATTTCAGGGTGCGTATGTGTGCTTGTGTGTTATTCTTTTCAGAAGTGTCCTTGTATATATATTTTTAATAATCTTCACATCTTTGCTTGAGTAAGTTTTCTTTAGTATAAAGTAGTTCTTTATTCATTACTTAAGGAACCAAATTGGCAATATCACCAACTTTTTATATTCAAACTTTGTTGTGACCATTGGAGTAGTCAGACAAGGAAAGGAATTGGTTCACCCTTCCTCCTTCTACTGTAAATGGTATTAAATAAATATAAATGGATTTTCAAAACAACTATCAACTGCATTGTTCGCATTAACCTTCTCTATTACATTATAAAAAGCTCAATCATATTCGTCAAACGTGTTTTGTTTTTAATCTATCATTCATTGAATATCCCATGATTTTCCAAGTGACAATTAATTTAGACCTGATTGTTGGGTTAAAATTTGATTTGCATTTGCTGCAATTGAGGATTTCCATCACTTACTGAGTGTGGACCTTCTTGGTGGCTGCTTCCAAAGTGAGTCATATGGGGTAGATGCAGAAGAAGGGTGCACACAGACAGAGAATCAACACTAGCCAGGATTCAAAGCTTGTTTGATGATGTCCATCCTGGGTTTAAACATCACTCACTAAAAATGAGAAGAGTAGCTGCAAATTGGGATTTAAAATTGGATTAATTCAAGGGCTACTCCCAAGTTGCAGGTGCAATGTTTTCAAAGTATTTTCCTTGATCTGTAACTTTTCCCGTGTGGGAGCCGGATTCCAGCATGTGCCTTCTCCCAGTTTAAAAGTCCAGGCAAGGAGTAGAGAGGGCTATCTGTCCCACACATCATGGAAATTCTTTCATTGCTTTCTGGTCTACAGCACGGCCAGGCATTAGAAACTGAAGCTGTAGTCGGGAATGTTCTGCGAGGAGGGAGGAGGCTTTCTGGATCTTGTGCAACTGGACCAGAATGTGAGGTAGTGGATTGCAGATCAAATACTTGCACTTCAAAATAACTTCCTCATCCCAAGCACCATTGTCCCTTCCATTTCACAATCTACATTTACAGCTTAATGCCTGCAATAGTAGCTGCCAACAAACTCCTTCAAAACACATCTTTATCCACAACACATCTAATTACGTGAACAAAAAAGAACAAATCACCCAAGTGTGTTCCCTTATTGCCAATGTTGCAGATGTCCTTGCCTGACTTAGTGTGCCAGTACCGTGCAACTCAATGACTGCAGCATGATTTCTAAATGGAGGACTTATTTAGCACACCCCCAAGCACCCACAGGCCTAAGAGATGCCTGCATTACCTTCACTTGGATGTGGCAATCAGGACTGGTTGCTTGGGAGGCACCCACCTGCCATTGGCAGTGTAACAGTGCAGCGTAGCACAAGTGTAGTCATATTGATAAAGAACATCAGGTTCAAGTTCTATGGAGCAACTGCTACTCCCCTCCTGGGGTGGCACCTCAGTAATGTGCTGGTGCACATATTAATAGATTTTTGTCAGATCCTGTATGCCCCTCATGATAGCAGTACTGTAAAGCACATCATAGCAGTACAGGGGCGGCCCGGTGGCTCAGTGGTTAGCACAGCTGCCTCACAGTGCCAGGGACCCAGGTTCAGTTCCAGCCTCGGGTGACTGTCTGTGTGGATCATAGCAGTACAGGGGCGGCCCGGTGGCTCAGTGGGTTAGCACAGCTGCCTCACAGGCCAGGGACCCAGGTTCAGTTCCAGCCTCGGGTGACTGTCTGTGTGGAGTTTGCACATTCTCCCTATGTCTGCGTGGGTTTCTCCAGGTACTCCGGTTTCCTCCCACAGTCCAACGATGTGCAGGTCAGGTGAATTGACCATTCTAAATTGCCCGTAGTGTTAGATGCATTAGGCAGAAGGAAATGGGTTTGGGTGGGTTATTTTTCAGAGGGTCGATATGGACTTGTTAGCCCAAAGGGCCTGTTTCCACACTGTAGGGAATCTAATCTAATCAGATACAACCACTTCACTGCAATGTTAGGACATTGGAAAAATGTTATCTATGTTATGGTGGAAGCTGAGACAACAGTCACTTCATGGCAACACAGTTGCATTGGCTAGTTCTGTCGTTGCGTTTGCCAACATCCCCATAATAGAAAAGTGAGCTCCAAACTCAGTGCAACGCTCTCTAATGCTGGAGTCAATTACTAATGATGTAATAACTGAGCATTTAGAAAGTGGTGACAGAATCAGATTTTACTAAAAAGAAATTATGCTTGACAAATCTTCTGGACTTTTTTGAGGATCTGACCAGTGTGGACAAGGCTGAATCAGTAGTTGTTGTATATGTGGACTTTCAAAAGGCTTTGGACAAGGTTGCACACAAGAGATTAGTAAGCAAAATTAAAGCTCAATGTATCGGAGGTAATGTATTGACATGGATAGAAATCTGGTTGGCAGACAGGAAGCAGACAGTTAGAGTAAACGGGTCTTTTTCAGAGTGTCAGGCAATGATGAGTGAGATACCACAGGGTTCCGTGCTGGGACCTCAGTTGCTCAGAATTTTCATTAACGATTTGGATGAAGGAATTGAGTGCCATATCTTCAAATTTGTAGATGACACTAAGCTGAGTGATAGTGTCCACTGTGAGATGAATGCTAAGAGACTGAAGGGTAACTTAGAGAGACTGGCTGAGTGGGCAAATATTTGATAAATGCAATATAATGTGGATAAGTGTGAGGTTATCCACTTTGGTTGCAAAAACAGGCAGGCATGTTATTATCTGAATGGAGGCAGTGTAGGAAAAAGTGAGATTCAACGAGACCTGGATGTCATGGTGGAACAGTTACTGAAGGTTGGCATATGGGTGCAGCAGGCAGTGAGGAAAGCTAATGGCGTGCTGGCCTTCATAGTGAGAGGATTTGAGTACAGGCATAGGGATGTCTAGTTGCAAATATACAGGGCCTTGGTGAGGCCATGCCTTGAGTATCGTGTGCAGTTTTGGTTTCCTAGTCTGAGGAAGGACATTCTTACTATTGAGGGAGTCCAGTGAAAAGGTTCACCAGACTGACAAATGAGGAAAGACTAAATTGACTGGGCTTGTACTGGCTGGAATTTAGAAGGAAAAGGGAGGGATCTCATAGAAACATATAAAATCCTGATGGGACTTGACAGGCTAGATGCAGGAAGAATGTTCCTGATGTTGGGTAAGTCTAGAACTAAGGGTCACAGTGTAAAAATAAGGGGTAAACCATTCAGGACTGAGATGAGGAAGAGATTCTTCACTCAGAGAGTTGTGAACTTGTGGAATTCTTTCCCACAGGAATTTGCAGAGTTGCCTTTTTGAATCCTGGAGTCTATCTAGTTTAGGTATGCTGCTGCAGGGAAGGGAATTCCTAGATATTGATCCTATGATAGCAAAGACAGTGACATATGACTATGTCAGGTTGTTGTGTTGTTTGAATGGAAACCTGCAAATGATGGTGTTCTCATCCATTTGCTGCTATTGCCTTATTAATTTTAGATGCTGTGGTTGAAGATGCTGTCAAAGGAGCCTTGGCGAGTTACTGCAATGCATTTTCTATATAGTTAACACTGCTGCATCTCTGCATTGATGATGGACGGAGTAAATGTATTGCATGGTGGTTGATATGCCATTCAAGAAGCTACTTTGTCCTGGATGATGTCGGGTTTTGCGGGAGACACATTTATCCAGGAAAGTGAAAGTAACCCATTACATTCTTAGTTTGATGGACAGATTTTGGAGAGTCAGGAGGTGAGTTACTCACCAGAGGAGGTGAGTTACTCATCTCTGACCTGCTTATTAAGCCTTGGTAGATCTAAGGCTGGCCCAATTTGGTTTTTAGTCAATGGTAAACTGGCAGGATTGAGCTATGGTAATATTATTGAAGTTCAAGGTTGGATTATTTTCTTGTTGGAGCTTGACATTGCTTGGCATAACTTGCCACTTATCAGCCTAAGTCTGAAAGTTATCCAGTTTAACACCATGGTGACATAAACTGCTTTAAGATTGGAGGAGTTATGAATAGTACCGAAAATGGTGCAATCATCAATGAATGCCCCATGTTAGATCTTAGGATTAGGAAAAGGTCAATGATGAAGCAGTTGAAAGTGATTTTTGCTGAGGATGCTTTGTTTGGGAAGTTCTGCAGCAATGGCTTGGGACTGAAATAACTAACTGACAACCACAACTGGCTAGAAAAGATTTCAATTAACTAGATTACTTACAGTGTGGATACAGGCCCTTCGGCCCAACAAGTCCACACCGACCCACCGAAGCGCAACCCACCCAGACCCACATTTACCCTGGCCCCTAACACTACAGGCAATTTAGCATGGCCAATTCACCTGACCTGCACATTTTTGGACTGTGGGAGGAAACCGGAGCACCCTCATGCAGACACGGGGAGAATGTGTAAACTCCACACAGTCAGTCACCTGAGGCGGGAATTGAACCCAGGTCTCTGGCGCTGTGAGGCAGCAGTGCTAACCACCATGCCACCCACATCTGTGGCATCTGTGTAAGTGCACTAGCCCCTTCTAACAAAGGAACATCCAACGAACTTGCCTATATCTCTCAACTTCAGACTGAACACAATCATCATATTGTAATCATTCTTGCCAGGAGGATTTCTTCATATTAGGTTTCTTATTAATGCTATCCCATTACATACTATAGGCTCCAAAATAGCCTTTCCCTAGTAAGTCCTAAAACATATTTTTGAAAGAAATTGTTCCAAATACATTCCATGATTTCACCTTCCAGGCGAACTTTCCCAAGTTGATTTGTCCAATCAATTTGAAGATTAAAAGTACCCCTAATTATTGTGATATTTTCTTGTGGGTATCCATTATTTCTTGAATTGTACACTTTATTGCATTGCTGTCCCACGCACAGCATCAAACTGGCAGTCACCTCTTGAGTGATATGCTCTCAATTGCTCTTCAAATTGTGTTTTGTAACATTTTCCCCACCTCTCGACAGAGTATCCAGTGCAGTGTCACGAGATCAGATCCTGCTGGGACCTTCTTGCAAAATGATGTTCAGCTAATCACGACTTCAGGTGTGCACATTTCCTTTAGTAGGCTTTTAAGAGGAAAAGACTGACTGATGCATTGATCAGCAAACAGCACTACAGGAGACCCTGTTGTGCTCAAAGGCTGTGCACAGTACGGACAATATGTCAACGGGAATGTGTGAATGAAAATCGCATCCTGCCCACATTGATTTAAATGACTCCACCAAAATTTAAGGAAACCCAATTTCTAGACCTTTGTCTCTAAAAGTCATTGATATTGGACTGATTGACCTGTAGTTGTCATATATATTCCTTCTCTTTTTTTTACAAAACAGGCTCTCAACATTGGCAATCCTGCAGTCCTCTGGCACACCAGAAATAGGAAGACAGTGACTAGAACATCCTTATTTTTATCCATTCTTCCCTCCACAACATTTGAAGTACTTCCCCTTTGCTTGGATAGGATTAAAATAGATAATTAGTCTACCACTTCATCCTTTATTGTAACATTGACATAATCTCATTCCATACATCAGCTATACACTCAGATTTCACAATATGTTTTCCTTTTTATTCCCTAATTTTATTTCCTTCAGCTAACTTTTTATTATGTACACATTGCTAAAAGTCTTCCATGTCTCCTTTTACGTTACCTACTTATTCACTGAAGCTACTGTGGCATCTTACCCTCAATAACTTGTGACCATATACAAGAAGATATTCTATTTATCAGTACTTGTCAGTAGATGAAGTATAATAAGATATAAATTATACTTGGAACAGTGTTATGGATTTGATCATGGTGAATCATTATTGCTAGTGAAATCTAAACTTCAACCGACCTCATTGATTAGATAGCGACAGTTGGATAATTATCTGAAGTTGGAAAATTATACTACATATTCAGAGCTTTTAGATGAGATATTGCAAATGTAACAACACCATTCATTTTACACCATATCTGTAAGAGGGAAAAATACCCCTATGTGTTTCAAAAAGATGGGAGCTGGTCTTCACATTTACGGTTGGAAACCTAACATCTGGATCAGTTTCAGGTCCTGAGCCGATTCTAGGCCAGTAAAACTTTTAATTGTAAAGACCCCTAGAGAACTGAAGGCAAGTTCAGCAACCAACTGATACCATTGGGTGCTGGCTGGAGGCAGGAAGGGTGATTTTCAAAGGCAAATGGCAACCAATACTGGATTTGCCTTTACCTCGAAGAATAGAGCAGGCATGGCAGGATTGGGTTCCCAGTATCACACACACCAGCTACTCTTTAAGATTTCCAGTGTAATATGGAAGCATTGAAAACTAACATGCTCTTCAAACGTGCTAGTTCAAATACTCTGCCTTATGCCCAGCCCAATACATAAGTGCTTGCTCATCAAACACAGAGTCTGTTTCTGCTGAAGTGATGGAAACATTGTGCGTCAGTTGAGTATCTGAAATTGACTGCCATTTACAATGCTAGATGCTGCCTGACCTGCTGTGCTGTTCCAGCAATAAAGTTTCAGCTTTGATCTCCAGCGTCTGCAGACCTCACTTTCTCCTGCCATTTACAATCCCCATGGGGTTTCATAAACAAAAAAAAACTACATGAACCCCACCAAAAGAAGAAATTGGATTGAATTTTTTTGTAACTCTTTCCTTCATACAAGAAGCTGCAAACTAAATGGCAAGTCATTATAACTAAAAACAGCAAATTAAATGTGGAATAACAAAAACAACAAAGATTATCACAGTATTATTAGGTAATTGATATTGCGTACATAATCTGAGTTTCAGCCACGCAGTTCTTCCAAACAAGCGTATTCAAGAACTTGGACAACTATCCAAGGGTAGCAGCTAGCTATTCCGATTCCTCTTTCTGTCTCTGTTGTTATTTTTCTTGTGTTGACTTGCTTTCTATTGCTTGTTATCTAAAAATCACAAGCAAGCCCGTTACACGTGATATAAACTTTTAAAAATCATTTCAAACATTTATTTTAAAATTACAGATTCCCCAAATGTTTTTAAATAATGAAATATTTTCCCGACAGGTCATTCTGCTATAATGTGTGTTTCTAGGAGAAAGTGAGGACTGCAGATGCTGGAGATCAGAGTCGAGAGTGTGGTGCTGAAAAAGCACAGCCGGTCAGGCAGCATCCAAGAAGCAGGAGAATCGACATTTCAGGCAAAAGCCTTTCATCAGGAAATAGCCCGAAATGTTGATTCTTCTGCTCCTTGCGTGCTACCTGACCTGCTGTGCTTTTCCAGCACCACGTTCTCAACTGTAATGTGTTTCATTAATGCAAATGGGCTGTAACAGGATTGCCGAACTGGGGACACTGTCTCTAAAGCGCAAACTTTTAACCCATGTTTTGGCTGTAACACGATTACATTGTCAACACTTTAAGTGCTGTTTTTAAAGCGTTATTTTTCTATAATGGTGTGTTGTATAAGAATACAACCATCACATTATAGAAGAACTATCTGTATTGCTGTGGTTTCAGGGTTAAAGATTGCCACACTTTTTCAGAAGTAGCCCAATCAATAATAATCCCCTACTGTGCTCCCGACAACCTGTGTGCTAACGTGCCCCAGATCATTTGGTTTTCTTAGTCTTTCCTTTGAAAATTACAGAAATTTGCATTGCGAGCAATAGCACCCAACCTTTCAAAATTCCTGCACATCATGGAGCCATTACTGACAGGGCAATGAAATACATTATTTTCTAATTATGTCATCATGTAGCTCACATTCATTGACTTTTGATATTCCAGTCAGTGTAATCATACAGAAATGGACACCAAAACTAAAGGAAAACATTAGGAGCAGTGTCTAACAATGTGGCTAGTTAGATTGCTATTTATACCTCAGTGGGATATTGAGACAATAATTGAATTAATACTGCCATGGTTGACTTGAGTTCAAACCTAAGTCAGATAGATTGGGTTTCATGGAGGTTTTTTTAAAGATTTAAGGGCTTTTAAGGAGGGAATTCCAGTGCATTACACTTGGGCAACTGAAAGGTAACCTTCAGTGGTAGAACAAGGGATGGGGGATACATAAAATCAGAGGAACAGAAGGTTTGGTGGTGGAATTCTAGTGGTGGAGGAGGTTATAAAAATAGGGGAGGGTTTTAAATTGGTATTGGGATATAAGGACCCAAATATCACAGGAGTGATCAGTCAGTGGGAAGGATACAGGTAGCAGGGTTTTGGATAAGCTAAAGTATGTTAAGGATAGGAGATTGGTCAACAGGACATCAGATTAGTCAACTCTCAAGATGATAAATGTATGGAGGAGGATTTCAGCAGCAGACAGGGCTGAGGCAGGGGACATTCAGGGTCAAATAAAATACCAAGAGTTAAAACATTGCAGTTTAGTCCGAAACAATAACCAAGGAAGGGGTTGTGGGTGGGGTGTATGATGGCTTCAGTCTTCTCAAATTGCAGTTTATCTGTAATGGAACATCACCAATTAATCTGACAACATGGATCCTGCAGGAGTTGACAGAGAGGATGGAGAAATAATGCTGTGTGTTGTCAGCATATGTTTGGAAAGTGCAGCTTGTAGATAAGGAAGGGCAAAGATCCATGGGTAAACCTCTGGAAGTTTGGGGATCCTGCAGCCTTCTGGACTCAATATGAATTTGAATAATTTTATGGCCTGAGCACTTTCTCCCACATCCTTACCCACACATCAGGCCAGGTCATCCCATGGGCTGCTACCACAACCAAGCTATTGTCAGCCACTAATGGTCCCCATTAGCAGCTATTAATTCTCCCAGGCTGACCATTATCCATTCATTGTTTGCTGACTGCTATTCTCTCTCTCTGGGCTCCATCCCCACCTATCTTTTACTCCTCTCTCCCATTCTATCTTCAGCATATATACCAACCTTTTGCTCACTACAATCAGTTCTGAAGAAGGGTCACTGGACCTGAAATGTTAACTCTGCCTTCTCTCCATAGGTGCTGCTAGACCGGCTGAGTTTTCCCAGCAATTTCTCCTTTGTCTCTGAAAGATCTTGGAGACAATATTGTGAAGGCAGAACAAGAAGCAATTGCTGATAATGTTTTGAATATAATCAGATTGGTAGAAATGGACCACCTCCAAAAAAATGACCTGGTCATTTATTTCATTGATGTGTCCACTTTGGCCCTTGGGTTTCCTACTTCTCAATAGCAACATTTTTAAAAAGTATTTCATTGGTTGCAAAGTGTGTCAGAATATTGTGAGGTTATGACATATAAAGTTGAATAATACTTCCTGTAAGTTGAATGACCTAAGAGTTCCCACACAGGTTGTAATATGATTTGGTCCCTTTAAGTCACCGTGCATGTACTAAAAGAAATCATCTGTACACTCAGAAAAAGAATTCGAGGGAATTTCAAGTAATCATTCTGCCAAAAATTAATGATCAGACCACAATGTTATTGCATGTAATACTTTCAGGCTGTGTTGTCAAAGTAATGCAAGTGAAAGTCATGTTTGTATTACTTATTACTATTTATAAAATGGACACCAGAAACAAGAGGAAAACGTTAGGAGCAGTGTCCAGAAATGTGACTAAACAGTCAGGTTGCTATTTGTATCTCAGTGAGATACTGAGACAGTACCTTGTCATCAAGCAATACTGTTGGGGTCTTCATGTATATCTCCATCCAGTCCCATGATCCCTATCATCAAGTGCCTAAGGAATCATACACTTTCTTGCCTTGGAATTATCTTGTCATTTTTCCACTTGTCATTTGGCCAGAATCCTGGAACTCTTTTTCGAGCAATACAGTGGGCATTCCTGTACTACATAGACTGCAGTGATTCAAGGAAACAGGACATCATCATCATCTTCTGGAGGTCAAATAAATGTTGGTGTTGACAGTGATGCACATATTCCACTTGGCGGCATATTTCTGAGAAACCGGTGAATAAAGATTTCCAAATATTGACACACAGTGTACTGCTATTACACTCACACTGTATTACTTGATAATCGATTGTTTTCAATTAATAAAATGCTTGTTTTAATTGTAACATTTTTAAAAAATGGGATATTTAGTTTATTTTTGCTCAAGTTGCACACAATGACATTGAACAATAAGTTGTGCACAAGGCAAATTGGAAGAAAAAAAATTCCCAGGACCAGTAACTTCAAAGTTGAAGGCACCCAGACTGCCAAGAAATACCTTGAAACTATTATCAGCATTGAAATCACCAGAGTTCATGCCATCATGGTCCAACGTTTGACCAATGTCATAATGTGCTTTCTTTTTTTAATCTGAGAGGATACTAATAGTTTCCTCCTCTTCTTTACCTATTTTTTTTCTTCTTTCTGGACCTCTAGACTGGCACTACTATGTCGATTTGGGCAATGCATCAGTTCCCTTCATATAAGCTTCTCAATTTTCATCTTCTGGAACAGTTGTATCAATCACAAGAAGTTTGTAGTAATCCCTATAACAGCTTATTAACCTCTTGTCTACATAGCTCACTTTACACCTAAGGTCATATTGTTTGCAGCTCTGGATGTGATATTGATACATGCATACGTGACAGTTGTGTTCCTCTGCAACCTCGCGCTATAGAACATTGTGCTATGGAAAACCGTTATAGAGAATTGTGCCGTAGATGATTGCTAATAGAAAATTGCCACACTCGTCCAGTAGAATGTTTGCATTATCCAAACAGCACCCACAATTCGTCAATTGCATTGTAGCCAATTTGTGTTGACGAAACATGCGTTTTCAGCAGAACTACTTGTACTAGACTCAACATAATTGGCAAGTTTAAACAGTGATGAAAAATGTACATGATATCATTTACACCAAATGTAGCAGGAGCCTGTCAGATGAAGAGGAGAAAATTAGAGGTTTTGGTTTTATTGTTTGGCTTTAATGTTGATGCCACGCCCATCATCATTCTGGCAATAATTAATTCTCCTTCTGACTGGTTGGAGGTTTATCAGAGAGATTTTCACAGAATTGCACAAACCACAATACTTCAATTAATTATTGGTTTTCTTAATGTAGTTTAATCATGTGGAGATTTCCATTAGGTAATCCAATAATGTATCAAGCATAGGAGTTTCTGACAATGTACAATGATTTCGGATATCCGGATATTAAGCAACATGGTCATTACCCAATTTCTAGATCAACCCATAGGCATAGAGTCATAGAGGTGTACAGCATAGAAATAGACCCTTTGGTCCAACTCCAGATATCCCAACCCAATCTAGTTCCACCTGTCAGCACCTGGCCCATATCCCTCCAAACCCTTCCTATTCATATACCCATCCAGATACCTTTTAAATGTTGTAATTGTACCAGCCTCCACCACTTCCTCTGGCAGCTCATTCCATACACGTACCACCCTCTGCGTGAAAATGTT